>NW_027272123.1:0-149807 GCF_040938485.1 Diadema antillarum | reverse complement strand
GTTCCAAACATTTATCTATTATAGACATTAAAATACAACGAAATACGCTGCAATAAAGCGAATAAACAAGACACATCGCACAAATTTTCTCTCATACGCTTATAGCATTTGGAGAAATTGTCTATGAAAATAACGATCGGTATTTGATATCTGCAACAGTTAAAAAAGTATATTAGATAAAATTATATCCCATATTACGTTGAAAGTGACAATAATGATTTCGTCTGTGTAGTCTGTTTCTATATTTTTGTATGAATTCTTTATAATAATATGCTTCTTTTCAGCCGCAGTCGCTCGATAAATTATTCAAAATGTTTAGAAATCTGGGTCTTTTAGTTCATTTGTTTCGTAAGTTCATAAGTCTAAATGATTTTGCAATCATTGAGTTGCAAGGATATTAGCCATACGCGAGTGGTTGTAGTTCAATCCATTTTCAGTCAATCGGATATGACAACTTATGCCAAAAAGAAGAAGAAAGTATCTATTTTTTATTCAAATTTTTAGAAAGCGGTCAAAATTTGCAAAGCGCTTATTCAATTCTGCGAAAGACCGAGATGTGATTATGGAGCCCTTGTGTAACACTCGACTTCTTGGGAGTAAGGTATTTCGAGCAGTAAAAGTACGAAATTAACTTCTTTTTAACTGATGTAAATAATGTTTTATTGCTATTACTAAAGTGGTTTAAGCACTTATTGTGCATGTGTCTTCTCTCTATCTCTGAATTTAGGTACATGTTTTCATTCGAATTATATAGAGTTCATGAAATCGCGTTGCCGCATTTTCATATTCATAAACGATTGCAGCAAATGCTTGTTTGCTTTATACATTATGCATAGTGAATGAGAAAAGTACTTTATTTTCTGTCTTTTATCGGGGGATGATTGATACACACAATGAAATAAATATTGATTTACACTCTTGACAGAAGAGAAGATAATTTCATGGGAAGCAGCCGTTTGCTATGAGAGATCGCAGAATGTCGGGAGAAATGTTTTAATTTCAACAAACATGTTGTCTTTTCGTTATTTTCTGAAGTGTTGTATCGATGTTAAGCCTTAAAGCCTGTGTGGCACGTGTTCACCATTCTTCCATGGTCATGCCGACTTCTTCATCTTCCAGGTGGCAATCCTTTTGTTGCTAAATTGAGTGAACTCCTCTGACGAACTCGGAAATGCTCACCTGCGACTCTGTTTGAAAAAAAAAAAAAAAAACAAACCCAAAAACACTCTCTCATATAGAGACGAAAGTAAGTTCTCGATTGGCATTCTAATAGTCCATGGGCCAGGCCAGATATTGGTACCACCTGAGGTGGCAAAACCTTTTTGGTGTCATTTTGTTTGTCGGGCATATATATGCTTGTCAAGCTATGATAGCATTTCCAAATGAGTAGCTTAGTCATAATAAATGAATTTTTAACCAATTTGGTCTCGTTGTTATATCCCTATACTTCTGAATCGAAACTAACCGCTATACAAAGAGGAGCGCTGTTTTCTGTATGTTCCGTAGAGCTGCAAAATGCAGTATGCAGTATGGTATGTTCACAGGTACTCAGTATTCTGTTGTAAACGCGGTGCGCTTAGTCTTTATTCTAGACGGCGAAGGGAATATCCAAAGCTTATGATACAGTGTATATCCTTTTATCTGAAAACAACAACAACAACAACCAAAAAAAAAATATTCCTCTTGAATTTTACCGTATTTTGCAATTATTTATCATTTTCCGGCAAAAACGCTAGTGTGAAAACGCTAACACCACGCCGATGTCGCTTTATTTTCATCCAACAAAAAAGGATAATGCAAAAACAATGTACCGGTACACTACAATACATTATAATGAATAATATTGTAAATAAACAGAGTGATTTTTGTTTAAAATTGATTTATTTGTTTAGAGGGTAGTATAAAAATAGTATAGATGATCCCTTTTATGAGGAACTTTAGATATGATAACGGTACATTGGTCCAGATAAAGACTAAGCGCACCGCGTGACACCTGTGGACATCATAACCCTTTGGATATTCCCTTCGCTGCTTTGAATAAAGACTAAGCGCATCGCGTTTACAACAGAACACCTGTGGACATACGGAAGACAGTGCTCTTCTTTGTATAGCGGTTAGTTTCGATTCAGAAGTATAGGGATATAAAAACGAGACCAAATTGGTTTTAAAAAATCATTTTTTATGACTAAGCTACTAATTTGGAAATGCTATCATAGCTTGATAAGCATATCTCTGCCCGACAAACAAACTGACACCAAAAAGGTTTTGCCACCTCAGGTGGTACCAACAACCCATTTTTCGGGTCTTGGCCCATGGACTATAAATTGAAGTGTGTTCATGCTACATTTGAAGCATATAGCGAAGGGAAAACAAACCTGAATGGCCATCTTCAGGAAGCTATTTTTTGTTGGCGATTATGAATTACTTAACTATGAAATTGAAAGAAAAACATACAGAAAAACGACTGCAAAATCTTTGCATAATGTGCCATTATTTATAATCAAGTTTCCATTACTTTTCTTTTATGGTACATTTCCTTTGATTAGTGCTCCTTTATTCTTTCCCATTACATTTCATCACTTTCCTTTCCAGCTATCCACTTCATTCCCGCCTACAAACGTATACAGACATTTTGCCCGTATATACAATCTAAAAAGATATTGCCATAACATAGATAGGCAAACCTGACCGGATGTAACATTACATTTCGATTGCTAAAGTGTGATCGGATTACCATCCATCAAAAAGAATTTAGAAGACCATCATATTTCTCCCCCCCCCCCACCCTCTTTGATCTCTCTCCCTCTCTTTCCAGTTATCCAATTCTTTGATTGAATAGTATCATTAGTGAAGATCACTTCTCGATGATGCTTTGCCTGTATTATATATATATATATATATATATATATATATATATATATATATATAATATATATACATTCATCAAACAACATTTAGAAGACCAGCCTATTTTTCTCCTCTCTCTTTCTCTCCCTTTCAATCTTTCTTCTCATCGCATAGATTCCAGTATTTCGCCTGAAGACCGGAAGACCTCATAAATGTTCTATCAAATATACAAATTCCACAAAACAATAGTCTTTCCGGTTAGTGATGAGTTTTCATGATAATTATATTATAACAAATAACTTCTGTCTTATCACTATGTGAAATCTTATCTTATGTGATTCGTAATGAGCAATACTTCTTAGCAGTAGAGTTTAAGTCAATTATAACATTGTAGGCCTACATAAAATTGGCAGCATTTAACCCCCTACTGTTGAATCACAAATGTGCTCGTTGATCTCTTTTATTTATCCCATGGAAACCATAAGTCATATCTGTAGGCAGACATAATGGATAATTCCAGAAAGCAAACTTCTTATACAAAAAAAAAAGAAACTTCTGTGTTGAAAAGTTACTGGTCCGACAGTGATTTTTACTGGTCTAGACCATGGGACCAGTGCCAGTGTGCAGCATTGCGTAAATCTCTCTTGGAATGATTGTGTTGTCACTATCAAGGAACAGGTATCATTATGGAGAGCGCCTTGAAAATAAAATTAAAATGTACAATGTGCTTTGAGATTGAACAACAGGGACTTATTCTGCAAATGCCTTGCGCTGTCATAGAATTAGATGTCAGATAGTGTAGCAGGTACCAGAATTGAAATAGAACGCCACGAAAAGTTCAATTGGTGAGAGATACCTTCAATGATCCCAAGTTCCTATAAAATGCCTGTCAGTATATAGGTATGGCATTTAATTATCATTTCAATTAAGTGAAGGAAAGTGTACGTACAGTGAAACCCCGTTATAACGAGGTCCGTGGGACCGGCGATATTACCTCATTATAACCGGTACCTCGTTATATCCGTACGCATCAAAAACAAAGAAAAACATAAGCACGACATCATATACCCATAAATGAAACCTAAGGACATCCTTTGCGTTGTTATTACACAATTATGGATCATCATTATTGAGAGAATAAAGGGAAATTATCTGTGAATTAGACGAAAAAGTAGGGGCTGAAATGAGTTAAATCTTAATTGCAATAATTCTTGTTTGTGAAGTTTTTCTAAACACCAGCGCAGATAGAGTAACATACAGGCCTTGTTTACCGTAACTTGCGAGGTATTTTTACGCTTATAGTGCCCAGCGGGAATGCGATGATTTAATGAATCATTTCGGCTGTTATCTTGTACAACGTAATGATCGTTGCGCCCGAAGGGATTAAAAATGCGTTCTTTATTTTCTTCCCAAAAATCTCGTCGCGTTTTGTACATCCGTTCTTGAAAAATATACGACAGGATTGAATGTGGGAGGTTGTGATCCTTTTTACGCAAATCTTTACCTGGTAGACCTTTCTGAAAGAAAGAAAAATCTTCTTTGTGAAGTGCAGTGTTAAGATTGTAATAATGAACAAAGCCAGATCTATTCAAACTAATAAATGCGTTGGTTTCTTTTTCTGATTTAGGTTAACATGCGTCATTCAACTTTTTAACGCTACTTTCACCTGGCGAGATCGCGATGATTTCAGGGTAACATACATTGTGTTGTTTACCGTTAACTTGCGAGGTATTTTACGCTGTTAGTGCCCAGCGGGAATGCGATAATTTCATGAATCATTTCGGCTGTAATTTTATACAATGTATGATTGTTGCGCCCGAAGGGATTAAAAATGCGTTCTTTATTTTCTTCCGAAAATCTCTTCGCCATTTGTACATCGATTCCGTTCTTGAACTGTAAAATGCATTTGTTTCTATCTCCGAACACCGATTAAGTTATTCAACTATCTTTTACACTATGGTCACCCGGCGAGATTGCGATGATTTCACCAGTTATTTCGGCTTCAATCATACACACTCATATTTGGATTATCAGATAAATACTAAATACTAAATAAATGCGTTTGTCTCTTTTTCTGAACACCGATTAAGAAGGTTAACATGCGTTATTCAAAATTTTTAAGTAATTTTACGCTACTGTCACTCGGCGGGATCGCGATGATTTCATTATTTATTTCGGCTTTAATCATACACACTCATATTTGCTAACCAGCAAAAGAACTGGAATTCGGAACTAAAAACGGAAAGGATATAATGATGAGTTGCACACGCATTCTAATTGTCCATTTTTTGCCACAAGTGTCGCTACGTATGAAAAGTTTTTGAATGCGTTATCTTTTTTTTCGCCTCGTCACGCACGCGTATCTCGCAAAAAAGACAATCGAATGATTATGTTTAATAATTCAGTGGGAACATCGGAAGGCATTATTGTGTCTTATTGCGTGGTTTAGAAGAAAATATGGAAGGAACGGTTCTCTGCTAAACGGGGAAAAGACGTGGATAGCGTGAATTCAGTTTTCAATGTTTCGTTTGTCGCGTGTTTGAAAGCGACAATTTAGTCAGGAAATGGAACCTCGTTATATCTGATCAAATTGCTTATGTTTTTCTTTATCATGATGCACCGAAATTGTCCTCGTTATAACCGGAATCTCCTTATAACCGAACTCGTTATAACCGATTTGTTCTGCCATAGGTTTGCATGCAAAGGAAAACGGGACCGACGCGATCGCCTCGTTAAAAGCGGTTCCTCGTTATAACCGAACTCGTTATAACGGGGTTTCACTGTACTACACAAGCATTCAATTTGCCAGATATGTGCACCCTTTCCTCGTATCCTTCCGTCCAGAAAATCTACCTAGTAGACAGATGCTTTGTAAATTTTAGATGTTGGGGAGCAGAGTTAGAGTAGATGAGCATATTGAGGTGTGTGCTTGCTTGCCTGATGAGGAACATCAAAGCAACTGAAGTTCAGATTGACTGCATGAATTAGTGCATATACAGTCAACCTTGCCTACAATGTACGTCATATCAATTTGGACTGAAAAAAAGTAACTTCAACTTAGAGAAAATTTGATTTTTAAGGGATTAAAATCAATTAAACATAAAGAGAAGAGGACTCAAAAAGACCTTCTACTGAGACGATTATTCGACTTATGTGAGGTCATCTTAAGCAAGGTTGACTGTACTCTCCGATGCAAATTCATGCCTGAATTCTTGCAGGCCTAACATTCCAATTGCACATGTTCTCACATTCCTACTTTATAGTATAACCTTACCCTCTTTATGCCTGGGACTTTAAATGTTATTGGGTTTTCTGTGCCAATCGCAGACCTCCCAACCATACTGATTTTGGAGGAAGGAATCTGACTTTTGACCATTCCAAGCTCTTGTTTCAACAGGAGTTTCCTATTTTTCTGGATGATTTTACTACACACTGCTATGGGAACTGCTCTTTCTTTCCTACTTTTGAGCAAAGGTTTGGAGTTCTGCAATCGGCACCCAAAGTACAGAGAGGATTGATAATTCCTTTTGTCTAGACTCATGCATGATGTAGTTGAAATAGGGAAAAATCCTTCTTGAGTGTTGCTATGTATCTTCTTACTGATGTAGTTGTGTACCAAGTCCACTGATTGGTCTCGATAGTATGATTTTTGTGTTCTGTTGTGCAATGAAATCTGATGTTGTATTCAGTCCTGTGATAAAATGTTGCAAAGCACTGTATTGCAAGTTACTTTTGATGCTCCTGACAACATTGTAAGGAAAGCAGTAATGAACGATATTGATGTTTGTAAAGTGTCACCCTTTGCGCTCAATATAAATCTTTGCTCCAACTCAGCTTGATGAATCATTCTCATCAATGCAAAGTTCTTGTGAATACGAAAACTGCTGACATTGTGTAGCAAAGGACATTATCAGAATTGAGTGATTTTAAAAGTGATGTAAATTAGAGTGAATGTTGCTAATACTGCAATTTAAAAACATCTTCATTCAAAGAGGAAAAGAATGTGTGTGATCCATTTTAAACACTTTTGCCTTTTCTTATTACAACAGGAGTATACACTAGTAAGGAAATTGTAAGAGCAGAAAAAGAGCTACTAGATACAAAACTTGCTGCAAACTTTCGTATCGTGTATTCATACAAACAAAAAATGGAGAAATATAATGACTGCCCTCTTTTCTGTGTGCATTTGTTTTGTAATTTATAGGCAAGTTGATCGAAACTTAATTAAGAAATATGAATCCAGTTTTTAATTAAATTATACTTGATGATTCCTCAGTATTTACCAAAAATTTGGAAAACATGAAGTAATCATCTTCGATCTGTTGTATCTTTGCATTTTCTGCATAGTGAATGTGCTGTAAATCATCATAGAATGTCTAACTGTACAGAGAATTATAGAGTAATAAATTATGGCTGACTAGTTTTCAACATGCAAGTCATGTCTGCTTTTTGTCATTTTTCTTCACTTTGCACGATCAGTTCTGTAAACACAAACCACACTGTACCCGATCACCCTACCCACCCTTCGAGCTGCTATGATAGTTACCAAGAAAACAAGCATTATACCAAATGGCCTATTGCCCTCTGACTCACCTCCACACAACATCTCAACTTTTTAACAATGGTTATTCAGGAAAATACTGGTTGAGATCATTAGCAGCAGCACTTCTCCTAAAATACTAGTCCATTGGCTTTGAATGCTTCATCCAAGTATTGAGTATTCAAGATAGCATCGAGTTGAATCATTTTTTTGGATGCATCGCATGACACAAGGAATGCCAACTTTTGGCAATCTTTGATCCCTGACTTTCTACACATGGATCTTTGAACCCACATGAGTTTCTTGTCCTGCCATAACTTACAATTGCATGTAGTTCAATTCCACTGAATTTGTGTAAAGTTGGAGCCAAAATTGGAAGGAAAAAAAATGCAAACAAAACCAAATGAAATCTATCTTTCTATCATACAGAGGAACCTCAATATAACAAGGACCTAGAATCCGTGACAATTCCCTTCAGTTCTCCCAAGATCCATCTGCGAATGCCTGAAATGCCTTATCATGTCATTGTATGTGTTTGTATGTATGTTGGCGCAAAATTGTTTTGATTTTCATGAAATGCTCCTCCTCTACTACATTATCACATTTCTTGTGAGTTGTAGGGCTTGAATTTTTTCCTTGCTATTGTCACGGATATATACATACACAAGTTTCAATCCCAATACCAAGCTTTTCTGGTATCTTGGTCAAATGCTAAACTAAACTTGCATAGACAGACAAATGAAATAACAAACAAAAAACATGCAACTCCTCTTGCACGACCAAAGAGAAAGGAAAGAAAAAAGAAATACACAGAATGCAGTATATCTATTTCAATCTGGCATTTTTTTTAAGTGAAATTTATTTTCATCTTGTCCTTGATATGTCACACAATGTACAAAAGAGTGCAGCTAACTTTACACATTCCATCTAAAAGCACCTTTTTCTCTTGTATATAATACAGAAATATTGCTATCAGGACGGCAGAGCGAAAAGAAAGTCTTTAAAATCCAGAACCATTCAAGATTATATTGATAACTTACGTTTGATTCATCAAACTTTTTAATTGAATGAGAATATTCAGTTGTGTGTGGGTGTGTGTGTGTGTGTGTGTGTGTGCTTACAATCACTCCCAATTCAAAACATTTGGTTTACACTGAAGGTGCATTTTGGTGTCTACATTACTTTTGTATCACAGAAGTCAAGTGGACGGATTTAATACAGAATCCATAAATTACTAACTCCGACCTGCTTTTCATGAAAGACATTTTGACAACATTTCTCTGAGTAGGAATTACGGTAATATGCCATCTATTTTGCGGGGTTTTTATTTTCCCGAATCTCGCGAGTTGGGAGCTATTTACCAGGCATTCAGTTACTAACTCTCCTGGAGGAGTCTACGCCACTGAATGTTTTTAAACAGACAATTGGCACCACACAAATGCTGTAAACCATCATCATCATCATTCGTGAATTTAACAACACATGAAAATATCACCTTTTATTCCAGTACGAATGTAACATGCACATGTGCATATCTCCATCCATTTCTGTACTCCACACCATCGTAAATTTAAATATTCGCGAAATTGTTGGGGAGTCCTGTTTCTCTAAAAATTTGACTAGTTTGTATATATGGCGTATACAGTAATATATGGTCTCTCAAAGATGGTTTGAGCTTCATGCTCATTGTATGAATGTCTAACGCCGGTTCACTTTGTGAAATGTCATTATACTTAATTCATACATGGTGTCATAAAATCTTCTCACAAAATCTTGATTGCCAGCAGCATACGAAAGTGAGAAGATCATCAATTAAATTTCTAACCAATAAACACAGCTCAGCATTTTGTGGTGAAAAATACACACATCCTTCTAGATTTCCTCTTCTACTTCTGTAAAGACTTTGGAAAATTACACAATTATCTCGTCAGTGATCACAATTACCAATGATCCCCCTTTCAAGTGAATAACATGTTACTGCACAAAAGTAATGTTCAATTCTGATTTGTATACTTTCTAATCAAAGGTATCAATATACTTCTTTCATTGTGCAGTCTCTGACATCTTACCCTAAGCTTGGTCTGCAGTGAAGGCTATGTGATATATCTGTAATAACATTCAAGAAGTTCAAAATAATGACAAATGCTGTCTTTATTAATGACCCTGTGATCTCAACAGTATACATGTATGTCCCACACCATCTATATTGCTTTGTGTTGAGTAAAAATGTCCACTAGCAAAATGCTGCTAAGTCGTACAATGTATACCACACACCTCTGATTTAACATTAATAATACAGCAAAAGTCTTTGATATTGACATAAACAATTCATATCAGATATTCAATGTTGAGCAGCTTGTGTATTTTCATATTAAAATATGCATAGTAGAAAAACATGTACTCCAGAAGTGTTGACTGCTTTTGCATAATTCTGTGTTTCAAAAAAAAAAAAAATCCTGTCCACTGTAAATACATGGCACTTTCAATGACAAAAAGGACACTTGGACATCATATACAGTATTTGGAGGTGAAAAAGGCATATGTTCAGGTAATTCTAAATAGAGACGTGCTGATTTTGTTCTTTTGGCTACATAAAGGAATTTTTCTCTTCATCCACAATGAAATGTAATTAGCATCACATTTTAAGACTCAAGATTGGCAATAACATATCATTTACACTCTTTGTTTACTTGTGCAGACTGAGTAAAGAATGCTGTAGAGGGCTTGAGTGTTTTACAGCAGGTCTCAAAGACATGTAGTGATAGATGAAGAATGTGTAATTATAGCCATGACAATGAATGATCCTCATCCATATCAATCAATTAACATTTTATCGACACGTGCTAGGGGACACAGTGGTATATTTCTAATTTTATAGCTGATCTTTCAGCAAAAAAGCACACAGAAATATAACCTTGAGTACCAGTACACGAAGAAATATCTAATGGCAATGGTATCAGTAATACCAGAACAAGGCTCATTTTAATCTTTCGCTTGATAGTACAGCCATGTTTGCAAAATGAACCATTTTAGAGGCATTTTACACATGTGGGATTCCCATGAAAGGAAGAAGACTATACATGAAGCACAGATATTTGAAAATGACATCATTTAGCACATGTTATGAATTCCGAGAAGGTATTTTACTTAAACTTACATATATCTCGAGTTTAACTATAAATTTTGTACCATTTACTCTTTATATTACATAGAATATTCATACAAAAAGCACATGTGTATGATCATACATACAGAATGTAATATTTACACACCAAAAAATAGTTATAGAGTGCATATTAAAGTTGATTGCATTTGCATAATATTTCGAGTACAAAACTCCACCTATTTGTTCTGCTACTGATTTTTTTTTTTTTTCGCAAAGAACGTACCACAAACATGGACACACTTACATTGAAAAAATGAATGCATCCATGGCTTTGCATAGCCAAGTGTTCAAAAAAGTGCACATTTAAGTAGGCTTCTCACAGTGCAGCATATCTGCATAGAGCAATTTTTCATCTCCAAACACATTCTTTTTACATCACACAGGAACATCAATTTGGCAGCTGACCATTCAGAAAAAAAAAAAAAATGTCTCAAACTGCAGAGTAACACATTTATCACTCAACAACATCTAGACAGAAAGAGACAAAGTAAATTCACTCCAGTGTAATGTGCTTGTGAGTGTTGTGTCTTTTCCACTGGAATGGCTTCAAGAACACGCACACAGTGTACATGAGTTCTGGCGATAAACAACTTGTGGTTTGTCTTGATTGAATTAGTCTCATCGTGTCAGCTACAGAAACTTGTGCCTTCTGAGTGGTCGTGTCAATAGAGGAATAAAATCAAGGGAAAAACGGGTCAGGATGATGGTAATGTAAAATTCATCATTTCAGAATAGAGGGATGAGGAGACAGTGCCCATGCTGTTGCTATGGTTACGTTGATACCATGGCTGCCTGTGGAGGACTGGATGGCTGTAGAGAATTCTCCAGCAGCCGATTCTCGGGGCTGTACAGCGGTTGTGAGAAGTCGAAATGGGTATCGTTGAAGGCAGGGTTCATCCTCCGCCGACTGGCTAGCCTGACCGGACTCTCGATGTCGTGGAGAGGCATGGCCAGCCACGTCGCACACTCGGTACCATGGCGACCGAGAGGAACCAGCGGCAGCGGTGGCAAGCGATGGCGCTCTACAGCCTTGTCCTGCAGAACTTCACCTGAAATGGATGAAGAAAAGATTACGACTTTGTCATATTGAACTCATATACTTACCACACAAAAATAGAATAAAGCCACTATCATAAGCTGTGTCTGAAATTCCATGCAATACTATATGAAAAAGGCATTACAAACTGCTTTGCCTTATACATATTTTCCTTAATTTTAAAGAATTCATTCTTCTGTTTTAACACAGCCACAGTTATCAGAACACATGCTCAGTGTAATTCTTTGACATGATAAAAGGATTCATTTTCCTATATTAACCAAAGCAACAAAACATGAAGTTTTACTCTGAACAAGTATGGCAAAGTGGTACAACATTAAAAGTCAAATGGGGGAGGGGGATGCAATCTACAGATCAGAGTTCCGTTTCATAAAACTTTTTATCAGAGACAACTCCCATATTCCTGTGACAAACTTGCTCCATAGCCAATCAGATGCAAGGATTTCAGTAGCTTGTAACAACTATGAAAACTTGTCACTGATAACAAATTTTATGAAACGGGGCCATATAATACCAGAGGAAGATAATTCTAGCAGTCTATTCACAAAGAATTAGAGCATATTATGCTATTAAGCCAGGAGGACCAGGGGTAGTAGGACCGTTACCTGTTTGGCAAGCTAGGATGGTCCTGTCCTCATTGTTCCTCTCCCTCTCCTGGTGCAGGGTTGGGTCTTCCTGGGTGTTTCGGTGAATTTTGAGGGGAGCTGGCCTTGGAACAACCAGCTTCATGGGATCATATTCTTCCTGGTCATAGGTGTCCAGGAACACAAAACCCTGGAATGGCAAATGAATAAAATGGTCAAAATATGAACATTCTCAGTTCCATAAGAACAACAGAACAACGAGTAAAAGAACTTTCAGTGTTAAAAGGCATGTGATCATATGGTTATGACTATAATATATTACATAAACATAAGCTGTGTGGTCTTCTTAAAGCCTGAACTTCAATATAGTCTCAGTTAACTTTGATGAATAGCGTACGGTCATACTAAAAGGCCAGCAAAAGTCTTGTCAAATCTAAGGCAAAAGGTTACAAAGTTACAGGCTATGAAGTCTACTGTTCTGGCAGATGTTGGTTGCAGATATGCCAAACAAATGAAGCAATCATGTTATTACAATATTTGTGCAGTATCTGTGCACTTTGTTTATGATGCTGCACAGTGTTTATCATAAAACCTGTCACTTTTTATGTTACTTTAGGATAAACTATTTAAAAAAAAAAAACATGTTGTCTTGATCTGTTTTCCTTCTCCTCTCCTCTCACCTTCCTGTTGCCATGGCGAAGATATTCCTTGTAGATGTTGCGCTTCCTCCGGTCCACCTTGGGGTAGTTCTTCATCTCGCGGTAGATGCTGCCGTCGATTGGCTCCCAGATTCTCTCGCTCCACTTCTTGTACAGCATTTCCTTTTTGCGCAGGTCCAGGAAGGATTTGTTCATGAGGTAGTGGTCTACGTCCTGAGATGAGGTGATCGGGAAAAGAAAAACAGGATGCATCATCAGTCATGAGTCTGGATAACAATTCTTAGGATGTGGTATCATTGCTTTGGAATCCATAACTAAGAGAATTACTGTAAAACCAGAAATGTTCGCACGCATTTTAATTTCCTGAATTTTGCAAGATTCAAGACTCGGGAAATTAAAAAGCACTGAAAGTTTTTGTCTACACTGTAATGCATTGGATGCCAGTGGCAATTCGCGAAAGTTTCATGCTGCCAAAAAGGCTGATTCATTTCATTTACATACAATCTATTATATTCCTTCTGGCATGATAAGATTTGCTTCTTGTTGTTGTTGGGTTTTTTTTTTCCAATATCACAAATAACCCCTGGGCATACCATGGGGGGCATTATCTGTTTTATAATTTTCCAGGTGTTGTGTGTACAAGCATGATATACCACTTCACTTGGGCTGCACCCTGCTCTTTGAGAGAACTGAAGTGGGATTTTGTGCATTCTTAGGCTCTTACTCTCCTAAAAGTATTGCAAGTACAGAGTACAAGTACATCTGATAAATTTGAGAAAACACACTGTGTACTGTAACTTTGCACCCGTGAAACATCCAGTATAGAAAACAATGTAAGCGCACAATTGGTGTATGTTTTTATCTGGTGTGGAAGTCGGAACTTGGGACAACATGCAGCTTTGCATGTATTGCAGTTATGGGACTTACTTTGACAAATGTCTTCTCTGTATTCAGCACATCCATGTACATCTTCTTCGTTTCCTTGGATTCAGGATCTGCCTTCTCCTGAAAAGAT
Source organism: Diadema antillarum (assembly GCF_040938485.1). Classification (NCBI taxonomy): domain Eukaryota; kingdom Metazoa; phylum Echinodermata; class Echinoidea; order Diadematoida; family Diadematidae; genus Diadema; species Diadema antillarum. The sequence continues at coordinate 135,939 of NW_027272123.1, read as the reverse complement.
AGTCATGGAAGAAAAATAGTAATTGCATACAATGTTAACACTTCAAACAGTAATTAAAGACTTCTAAATTGAAAATTCAAGTTATCATGAGAACATATGGAACTGGGATCAAAATATCAACTAGATCTTACCAGTCCCTTTTATACAAGGCAAATAATTCTTTTCTTAACAGAAATGAACCGGTTATCTAAACACTTAAAAGCTGAACATTCCCTTCAATTTTTGGTCCAACAACTTGTTTTGACTGGAGCCTACTTTTAATATTCCCTACAGGGACTGTAAAACCATACACTGTTTTTCTTCCTTTTTTTTTTATTCCATAAGCAATAAATAAATTGCAGATGCCAGACACACTCTACCCAGTAGTTGACAATATAACCATGTACCGTGTATCATATATACAGAATCTGCACGCTAATTAGTGAGCAGTTCATTACACAATGGGTTGCTACGACAACCGCAGAGCAGCCATACATCTGACTGCACCAAGGCTGCGTTCATTAAGCCACTGAACTACTTGTAGACTCTAGTGCGTTTGCAAACAAACCTACACCATTAGTGAAGTAGACAGCAGAAGAGTAAATAGAAAAACATCACCTACCCTCCAAGGACCCTGTATACCTTAGTAGCCACACATGCAGATATTCATGAGGTATCTCTTCTTAGTTTGTTTAGAAATGGACCAATCAATTATACAACCTTACCAGGCAATAAACCAGAATCAGTAGCTTCATATCCCTCAAATATAAACCTATTTTACGGGAGGCCTGTTATAACTCAGCAACCAAGGACACCAGCAATAAATAGTGGCCTATTCCCATGATCACCATTAGAATCCATGTTACCAGGAAATGCCAATCCTACACTAAATGTCTCTCTTATCCATGCTTCAAACTATTTGATATTTCCCTATTCTTACAAGAAATATCCTCATCCCTCCCCCCATCCCTCCCCCCATCCCTCCCCCTTCTACAGTTGTATTTGCTAAGTTATCTTTGATTTGCCTATGTACTGTGAACTTCATACTGAGTTCATGGTCATGTTTGTGACCTGCATTTAAAGATAATTCTACACAAAATATGTACACCAACACAGATAACATGTCTCCTGCAGATAAATTTGCTCAAGCTGGATGCGTGCCCTCCTCCTTGTTTCTCACAGCAACAGAATCCTTTGACCCCTCCCCTCCCCCCCCCCCCCCCCCCATCATCGCCGTCACAATTGTTGATCTCCCTTTAACAATGAGCTCTAATATTGATTAATGACCCAATCAAATGAATCTCGACTATTGTCTATGCTATAGATTGGTGGATTCTCTTGTACTGGCAACCTCCATCAATGTACAATCCCTATCCTCTGATTTCGGATTATCATGGGAAGATCTTTCTCCAGAGGTAAAAATATTGATTTTTCAAACCATGTAGAGAGAAGACGGTCTGTCTAGGAGTCATAACCAATGCAATGATGATTCCTCAATGGAGATCTCATTAAAAATTCAGTGAAAAGGCCTGTAGGACTCATGTGAACCAGTGTCCAACTCAACAAACAGCCTGTTTTCTGGCCTTCACTCAGATTACAAGCGTATGTAACACTTATTTGTCAGACCTGTGTGACATTTGAATAGCATCATCAGCAGTTTTAATATCATCTCATCTTTCATTTCTTCAAGGATCTCCTGAGTATGAAGAGCGGATAAAGGAATACTAAGGAACACACTAGCAAGCCTGTGGTTTGATCTTGATATCGGAAAACACAAGAAACTAGTGTGTATAGTAATTACAAGCAAAATGTGTGGAAATTTGAAAGGTTCAAACCCAGCAAAGATCTCTATCGCACAAGTAGAAGTGTGACATATTATGCCGATGACATTTCTTACACGTATAACAGCTGTGTCTTGAAACTTTTCCTGCTTTCAGGATTCACAGAGCGAATTTATGTACACGTATTCTAAACTAAAAAACTTCAAACTTTACGTGAAACTTCTATAGAATTGCTTGTCCTTGAAAAGTACAGTGGGGCTGAGTGAGTTATAATGAAATATTTTAGGCAAGTTGAATTGCAATGAAAGAACTGTATTTTTGATGACTACATAAAATTGTGCAAACATATGTGCCATGTCTTGAAAATACCCTTCTCTAAAATGTTACTCCTATCATCAAATCTTTTCATCTTCACAAGTAGATCCTCCCACGAGAAGGCTACAGAAATTTTAAGCCCACTTCCAATCAAGTAGCGTCAGAGAACAGAGGGAGAGCAATGGAGTGTTGTTCATGAAGTTAATTGTTTGTGAAGAGTCCTTTACAAGAAGGTATCTGATTCTTCCCTCCTAGAGCAAACAAAGAAGCAACAGCCATATTGTCCTATGCGACAAAGGAGAAAGATCTTTTGTAAGTTGGCTTTTCACACCGTGTAGAATCAGGGCAAGCTTGAAAATTCTTCTCACTGTGCAGTCAAATACAGTTTATCATCAAATACCAATCACTGAAGTCCTGGTGGTATTGGACAGTGCTGTTTATTGGAAGTATCCGCTTCTTTAATACTCACTCTCAAATATTTCCTATTCAAAAGTGCAATGTTGTCTGGCTCATTCTTTGGGATGAAACACTTCAAGTTTCAATTTGTACAGTGTACCTCCTTTAAGAGTTCTGAAATCTGCATCAAGTCGAGTAACACAATTGACTTGCTGTCGAGGACTCAAGTTAAGAAAAGGAACTTCGATTGCAGTGAGTACAGTACAAAAACTAAACATTGCAATTGTTACTACACCACTACTTATCACAACAAGCTGACACATGTGTGCCAACTGAATTGTCTTTGCATGCAATGCAGTTGACAGTGCTAACAAAGGCCATCAAAACCTCAGATCAATATGGGCCACATGAGAGAAATAATGCTAAATCAATGCCCACTGCAATCCAATGACAGGCATTCCTCTCCTTTTGTTTTGGATTGGATTTGTTGATTCAATGTAACCTATTCATCTGGCCTTTTTCATCTTTTGTATTATAAACATTCAAACTTGCATCTTTTCACTTCACACAGTGTTGTTTTTCTTTCTGCTTTCCTCACCCCTTCCCTTCCTCTTATATTTGAAAGTTTGATCAATTGATCTCTGTCAGCCCATCTGTCTATCCATCTACCAAGAAAAGTGAGAAAAATATGCTTTTCTGCATACCTTCCTACTTTTGCATTCAAAATCACTAAAAGAAAATAGATCAACAACATATTCTTTTATGAATGTGATCTTCTTCATATAAAAGTGAATATAATACATTTATTATGTGAGAGCCATATTCAATCAAATAACTTCATGTGACAAAACAATCCATGATTGACAAGATCAAAGAGCAGCAGAGGTTCATTCCTTAAACAACCATGTTACATAGGGTCATAAATAAGTTTGTTTTGTTTTTTCTAGGACATTATTTTACCAAAAACGCATGTGGTACGCACACATGTGTAACCACAATTATTTGCCTTACAAATGATTCCTGCCTTGGATAACTCTTTTTTCATAAAGAAAGGAAAAAATAAAAACATCTAAAGACTAAAGAATTCAAATGTTATTGGTGTCCTCTCTCATCTCAGCTAAAGCAAAGCAAACCTGCTAATAATTTAGTCAACTCACCTGGACATGTCTGACAGCCTTCTGGCAGAGCCAATTCTGAATGTTGGTCGTCTGGTCCAGAGCAGACCGTGAGCTGCCTGCTGAGGCCATGCTGGCCCTACTCGGGACCGGAGTGCTCCAGGGCCGCCTGTCTACCAGCGCCTGCGGGGATGATGCTGGCTCTGTCTGCTCAGGTAGCTCCTCTAACTTTCTTCTCCAAGCATACCTCCTGGTGAACTGTTAGGTTTCAAAGAAGGAAAGCCAACATTGATATTTCACAATTTCTTTAGTGAGGATAACCTTTTACATAGTCACTTGCAGAGTCTGAAACAGAATTGTCAAGTGGAATAATCGAAATCCTCCTCATTTAAGAAACAGATGAATATTGAGAAAAGAGGGCTGCTTTTTTTAAAACCAACTAGACATCTACTGTATATACAATACATTATATTAGATGTAGTTAATCTAAATGATTCTAATGTCAATGGTAGATTAGAACATGGAAAAAGGAGAAATAAAAGAAAAGAATAGGCCCTAGACACTAAGTATGTATAAGCCAACATATCATCAGATAAACTCATATCACGGCCATAGTCAATTGGTTTAACGAGTTAGATGACTGGCATATCATCAAATGTGTGCATATAAATTCTACTTGGACAATAATCAGGTTAGTTGGGTTCTTGAAATTAAATAAAAAACAAATCTAATAGTAATAGTAACAGGCCCAGGCCTAGGTCTATAAAACTTCTAGACCTAGTCTACAGTGACAGAAAGGTAGGGCCCATTTCAGAACATCAAACATTAACCAAGCAGCCCCTCAACTTCAAGTATTAAAAAAAAAAAGTGGCATAAAGTAGTCTATAAAGAGTAAAAGCCAATTATAGGAAGGCTACAGTCACAGGAACAAACCTCTGCTGCAGGCTTCACACTGATCAGAAGTGTCAGAATGTCCATGCACACACACTGCCATTCACACCTCACTTCCACCATTCAGTCGATCACTGCTGTCCGTGTAACCGCCCACACTCCACCCAGTATTCCTTATCAAAAAACAAAACTAGTGTCCATATCATACTAAATGAGAGCTCTAACTATGACTATCACAATAAAATTTGAGGAACATTGACTCTAAAATCTGAATCTCTTCTTACCCGAATTTTCGGGCATTCTGGTTACATTTTAAACTCTGTGTGTACTTACCACCTTCTGGGTATCGTTTTCTCTCGCATCATCCAGTAATTTGTCGCGCACTTCGGGGGAATGAATCCTCACATTTTCCAGTCGATCCCTTGCTTTTACTGTCTGCATTTTCTTTTATATTATTTGATGAGATTCTGTATCATCAAAGAGTTCACTTCATTCTACTTCAAGACTTAGATTTGGTATAAACTGTTCGTGGTATTTCACACACGCGACGTCTCGGCCCTTCAACTTGAAGAAGCTAGAAGGCATATAGGCACGCACCCACCCACGAAGCTACCTGTAGCACAATACCTCGCCGGAATTTCTATTCACGGGGACGGGCCAAACTCGGGTAGTTGGTGCTGGTCGCACCGATGGTAAATGTCAGGGCTTTTCTCCACTGTGTGCGGTGTGCTATCCAGCACTGTTGTTTACCGCTCTTGTTGAATCACCGCTTGACAACAACACACACATGCTTCCGCGTAGCATGCAATGTGGTCGTGATCCGGTCTATTGTTACGCTACAAGTTTTTTTTTTGAAAGTACAATTCTACAGATATTTTCAACAAAGATACCTTTTTGAATTAACCCTAAATTAGTCTTTGTAAAATACGTGACTAAATATTGCTCAGCAGGTTAGGACTAGAAATTAAGCGAGGCTAACCATAGAACTAAATTTTTAGGCAGTGGAACAACGCAGCGCTTCGCCCCAACTTTTTTGCGTGCGATCTCCTTGGAAATAACCTTTGACCGAACGGCCAATTCTGCGACCACCAACTTCCGAGTGTACATGAGAAAATGCTGTCTGCTGCATCAATTCTCTATAGAAGCTTTTCAAAACTTGGGCTGTTGTCAGGTTGCCAGATATATTGATAACAATTTTGTCGGTAAGTTTGATGTGAGGTTTCCAATTTTGTGTGTCTGTAGTTATACTACGGCAAACAGTTAAATCATATTGTTCAGTTTGTCGAGTGGAAAATGATAGGTCTTGTTGAATGTCATGGGCAATCCATAGAGATCTGTGTAGACGTTCTATGGATGGAGCTGCTAGCTGCAGCATGTGCAGGGAGGTGCCACCACCGGCTCCTGCCTACTAGTACTAGTATTATGCTGTGGCTGTTAGTGTGACCGAGCGAGAGCGAGAGTTGTCATGCCCGGGCGCGCTGCCCGGGCTAAGTAACTGGGGGGCTGGGCCCAGTACAGACAGCTAGTGCTGGCCCCGTGTGAGCTGCGGCACTCTTTAACTGACTTCTAACATACCCACTACTTCTAACTTCTGAAACTGCGCTGTAATGCGTAGCGAACTTTTTTCTTTCTCTTGGAAAAACAAGGTGCGGCTTATGTACTGTAGCCTACACGGCTACGGAGTGTAGACTAGGCTGTAGCAATGTAAAACTTTATGTGAGACTATATCTGGATGATGCCTGTGACAAATTGATATAAATGATACCATTCCCCATTGGCAATGGGTATTTATAATCCAACTTTGGTCCAAGGCTTTCAGAATTACCGTACCAATCACTACCATATAATATTCTAATTTCTATGACCACGTGGTAGGTATGGCCAGGTTCCACGGCAATGTGATGCCTTTTAAAATGACGTATATGATGACCATGCATGGCATGCATCCATTGCTTGATTGCTTTGACATCTACTTTTTATTGATATTGATTGATTTTTCAATTTGAATACTCCAAAAATAATTCATTGCTATTCTTTCCTCTGAGATAGAATTGCCCTTTATTTCACTTCTTTAATGTTTAACAACTCTATTATTATACAATCCTACATTATGAATGTCATACACATGTATTTTCAAGTGCTTGCTTGATACATTCTTATTAGAAATCGAGGTTTAGAGTAATGCATCTCAAGGCTGAAAACTTATTCATGTGCAGTATATAGAGTTGGCAAAATGTGTTGGCAGAATAGTTTCATTGGTATGGCTTCAAAATGTTTGAAGGATCTGTTTGGGTGGAAAAAAAAGAAACTTTGTATCCACTTTTGGTATGGACGTCCAGCTACCGGCAATTGTATTCAAAGAGAAGTGTTGCCTTTATTTTTGCCTCCACTTGCCAGGGGTCGCACTTAACTTTTTTTTTAAACTAGCCAGGCGGACTACTTAGAATCAATTTTGACACTGAAGCAATATTTTGGCTAGCCAGACGGACTAGTTACTTCAGAATTTTATGATTTTTAGCTAGTCCGACATGATTTTGGGTGGCCAATGGCCAGCGGACCATCGCCAATTTCGAACCCTGCTTGCATACTATGCCAAAATGTTGTCATGCGATTTACCCCAGAGGAATATGAGATAGCAATGGAGATTACATTCTAATGTGGATACTGTGTGTGTACTGCATGGGTCTGCTGTGCAGCATCTGCATTCACAGGATAAATCTGCATGCAGTTCAAGCCTGATGTTGTAAAGTGTATTTGATACCACCTTGGTGCTAAAATAGAGGGCAAATTTACAGTGGGAAAGGACAGCAAACATTGCTTCTTTTTCTTTTTCTTTTCTTTTCTTTTGCTTTCAATTGTATGTACATTGTAGGATTAACTATCCTGCAACTTGGGAGATGTGTCACAGCTTATTGTTCTACAATTAGTGTAGGCCCTAATTTAAGTGCAAGAGATAGGTGACTTGAATTTTTAAAGTTATTTTATGACAAATTTCAAAGCATTTTATATTTAGTTATCAGTCGATGACATCACTGCTTGAAATGTTCCTTCATGCTTCCTTTCTGACTCAGTACAATCACAAGAAGTTGTCCTGACAGTGTTGTAACAGAGAAAAGAGATTTCTTCTAGGCATGATATTTGTGATGCACATGTAGTGTACAAGTCATGAAGCAAAATTAGAAAATTGTTTAGAGAGATACAAAAATGTAAAATTGTTTAGTGAGATACAAAAATGTACAGTATGCAGCATGTATGCTATCCCCAGGTCCCACACTCCTACATTATAAGTAGATGTTTTACTGTCTTCAATTGATGCACAGCATTCGACAATTTTTACTGTCCATATTCCCCCAACTTATTGTGTGTGCTGCCACAAAGATAAAATGGAATTAAATCATTAAATTTCTTGCATGTTTACCAACATTTTCATTTGAGAAAGCAGTAGAATCCAGGCTGCTTATGCAAGCAGCGCTAGCATGAATACTAATGAAATCTCTCAAAAGTGGTAGTCTACCGCCAAATACGGTAAAGTTGGCAAACTTGTATGTTTCATGTTCGATATGATTATTCAGAAATCTCAATTGCCATTCATGATAACATTGATCCTGTTATTTTGAATTGAATGTATTTTCAAGTGATGCATTAAAAGTGTGCCTTTGCAGTTAGTTTTCAAAAAGATGCAAGAAAAAAATACACCTAAATGAAAGAGCATTATGAAATTATGAATTAAGATTAATGAAATTTTTATGACTTAAGATAGATTTAAAGTACTAGTAGCTGCCTATTAGGTCCTTCAGTATCCTGCAACAACAGCTGGCACCAAGTAATGTCAGTTACAAAGTAAAGGTTGCATTGGATACTGATTCTAGTGTAGTGCATGATGGAGAATAACCCGGGCACTCCTGGTCACAGGTAGATGCATTTTAATATGTCATCAAAGCTAGTTTATTATCACAGCCATGTGATGTCCAGCTCAGGCCCTATTAGGCATTTTAATATCATACATTCCCAATACCCTTCGGAAAAAAAGAAAAAGAAAAAGGAAAATGAAACAAAACAAAGAACAGCGCAAAGGACCTACAGGTGTAGTGAGCATGTGTTTCACCCTTCCAAGTACAAACTGTAGGACACACCAAGTAAGAGAAAGCATTTGGCCAGAATTTTGCCCGTATGTATACATCTTTTCTTTTTTTTTTCCTGGGGGGGGGGGGGGGGGGTGGGTGAGATTGTTTTGTTTTGTTTTGTTTTTTGTTTGTTTTTGTTTTTTGTCACACTGAATCCAGAGCCCATGAATTGTGATGATGCATTTGCTTTAAGGCAAGGAAAGTGCATTGTGGCACACACACCAAAACAAAACCTCTGTCATGAACAGATTTTCAGACTAGTATATTTTTAAAAGTTCCATTTGTATGAAGACATTACATAGCAAAGGTAGCAAAACAAAGCTGAAACAAAGAGAAATTAGATAAAAGAGAAAGAAAACCCTGAGGATGGTTCCTTGGACAGCCTACATACTGCAATTTATATCAAAACAGGGAAAAAGAGAGACTGCTAGAATAGAGTTTTCATTGGTAGTGCATGACAATTTTGAACGAAACAAGAAGAAGAAAAAAAAAAACGCGGCTCTTAGCTGTGATGGCAGCAGGGTCACAGTTTGCCTATAGGTCTTTATCAGATGGAAGTTTCAAAATATTGTCCTGTTTTGTGGTGACGAAACTAAAAAAAATCTTGCTGTCAGATTAACCCGCTATTTGTTTATTGAACACGCAAATAGCGCACTATTTGAGCAAGTAAATTTCTCACAATCTTGGGCTGGTTTGTGAAATAGCATGCTAATTTGTGAATGAGCATGTCGTTTGGTTACCTCTTCATTGGGCTGATATTTTCTGGGTTTCATCACTTGAACCACAATCTGAGCCTTCAGAACTCTATGTAGAGACTAGAGTTTTGACGCAAGTCAAGCCGAGAAATGATGCATAGTACGCATGCGTCAACTTCGGGCTTATTTCCCAAAGTGAGCTGTATCGCTCGCTATTCTCCTACACCACAAAAAAGAAGCCAGCTAGTTTGAACTTTTGAAGTTTGATGAAGACACACCTCATGATATTTGCAAACGAAAAGGTAGTATTCTCATTTTATAAACACCAATTTATTGCTAAGGTATATTTATACTTCTAGGTTTGCAAAGTATCATAAAGCATGGAAACTACACATGTATCATCTCCTGAAAGTGAGTGAAAGTTGTTAAAAGTTGTAAAAACAAATGACACAGATTAGCAGTTGCCTTATTTCTTGAATTGCCATGCAGAAGTCTTATCTGTATATCTATCAAGGATTTTTTTTTCAGAAGTGCCTAGTATGACATGTACAAAATGTATGCCAGAAAGTACTAACTTTTTGTCAGGCTTTGTCAGTTTTTGTAAACTCTTATTTGGTCTCTAACGCATCCTCCTAGAATCTCTCAATTGAAATTCCTGTGTTAGGATGTAAGTGCCCCGAGTCATTATTAGCTTACTGACAATAGAGAGCTCTAATCCGTACTCTCTACCTGGGATTTCTATGGTTGCAAGAGATTGCCAAACTTCAAACTTTGTTAAAGGAATGATCAGTGAAAAGAATGCCCCTAGCAAACATTCTTTTTTTCTGTGGTTTATGTAGTTCATGCATTTAGGTAGAGAAAAATACATTTTTGTAAGAGGAAATACATAAACTCTGACTTTATCCCAGGTATCAATAGCATGCTTCTTTCTTGTTTCTAGTAAATGCTGATAACATTGTTGACATTATGCTTTTCTTAGTTACAGTGTTTTATATCCAGCTCCTTTTTAGTTTAGTAAATCTGAAGAGGACACAATTGATATTTGTGGTGACACATAATCTTCCAAATATGTGTCATTTTTATGCTGTAATGTGCATTTTAATTAATGAGTTCTGTGATGTTCTCTTATTGAAAAGTTTGGAAGTATCTCAGTATGTCTTTTGCAATACTTGGTTTATTATTCAGTTGTGTTACTTGCTTTTGATTATGCTCTTTGGCATCATTTATGAAATAAGAAAAAAATATATTCCACAGTTCCTGTGAAAAGTTGTCTTCAGTGTATGAACTTAAGTCTGTTGTAGTGTGGTGAGTCAAATTAACAATGTGAAGATAAAGATACCTGCTTTTGAAATTCATTTGTACTTCTAGACTGCATCCAACCTTTAATGCTTGGTAAACAGTGATGTACAGAGAGAAGGAGTCCTGATTAGGGCTTTGTGTTGGAAAACTTTCCAAAGCTCTTTCCATCACTTAGCTGTACGGCAGCTGTCACTTGGAATGGCAACCGAGTTCACCAGTGGTTGTTGTTAGGTTTCAGAAGATGTGCCATCACAGTTTGTATCACGCTATCAGCTAATTTACTGCTAGCTTTCCAAGGACCTCAGGGAGTAAAGAAACCAGTGACCAGTATAAAAGATAATTTGTCATCATTATTACCTCTGCCATTTGGAGTTGTATGAGATCTTGTATCAAGTCAGATATCTACCAAGTTATCTTCATTCGACTGTCCAGAGTGAGGAGATTCAAATATTACTTGATATCCTTCCCAGGCAAGTTGGTGGTGGTGACAGAATTTCTCCATTTAAAGATTGATTGTGTTTAATATGAAAACATTGGAGGATGACAGTGGAGATGATGAAATACCAAATCAGTCAGATATGAAGTGGCTGGATTCAAGTTTGCCGGTAAGATATGTTTCGATGTATTGAACTACATATACAAGAATTACATGTGGAATTTCATTGTGTAGTATGATACAAAAGAATCTGAGTTAAATTATTTTTGAAAACTTGTGCTTTTTTATACCCCCGCCAAACGAAGTTTGAAGGGGGTATATAGGAATCAGCGGACGGTCGGGCGGTCATTCGGGCGGTCGGGCGGTCGGTCCGTTGCAAATCTTGCGTCGCGAACTACTTCCTCAGTTTTCAACCGATTCCCATAAAACTTGGCACAGATGTGTGCCTTGGGTTGTAGATGTGCAAGACGTATTTTTTGACAGTACCCAAAAGTATGTCGCCATGGTAACGGCATATTATGGGCAAAAATGGGTACAAATCTTGCGTCGCGAACTCCTCCCACAGTTTTTGATCAATTTTTATGAAATTAGGTACAGATGTTCATCTGAATATGTTAATGTGCAAGACACATATTTCCGCAGTGGCAAAAAGTGCGTTGCCATGGTAACGGCATGTTATTGGTAAAATATAGGGCAAAATGCTTCATGGCAAAACTGCTTCATCAGTGTTCTTCCAATTCTCATGGAATTCATATTGAATGTTTGTCTTAGGATATAGGTCAGCATGACACATTTCTTGACAGTGACAAAAAGTATGTTGCCATGGTAACAGCTCACATATTATGAGCCAAAATGATGGAAAATTTTGTGTTGCAAACTACTTCCTCAGTTTTTGCCCAATTTCCATGAAACTTGGTACAGATGTGTGCCTTTGGTTGTAGATGTGCAAGACGCATTTGTCGACAGTACCCGAAAGTACGTTGCCATGGTAACGGCATATTAATGGCAGAAGATCAAGGAAAGATCTTGCGGATTTAACTACTTCCTCAGTTTTTTGACCAAAGCTTATGAAATGTTGTTTTGACCAAAGCTTTAAATGTTGTTTGGCGGGGGTATAACCAGTCGCTGTAGCGACATTTCTAGTCTTTACTGCAACTGCAAAACTCTTTAAGAGCTTATTGAATCTAGAAGGAAAAAACTCTAAAAAAGTAAAAGTCCTCTAGAAACTAACTCTCTGATTTCATCGAAACCCTCTGATTTCTTAGAAATTAAAGAAACTTAGGTTCCACTTTATAAGTGATTGTGTGTGTGTGTGTGTGTGTGTGTGCTCGCGCACGCACGTTTTTGGTTGGATGTCAGTAAAGATATTGAAATTCACAGTTTCTGTATAAAAGGGTCAGTACTTGCCCTTGTTCTTTTGTTTCTTGTTTTAGTTATTTTTTTTTACATCCATTCTAAAATGGGTTTTTAAAATGTTCAATTTCATAAATGATTTTACAGTTCTAAGGGAATGTTTTAACCAATGGGAAAGGATTCCTATTCCTTTTTCTCAAGTTTTGATCATTTTACAAAAAATTGCATAAAGATGGAAAGTCAATGCATTAAAATCTGATTAATTACCAAGATGAATCTAATCTACAATGTTCCTGTGAGTGTCAATTTATTTGTTGAGTGAGAACAAAACTTTTTGAGAGCTGGGTGCTCAGTGTGTGTCATGATGCTCTCTGATTTGAGCTGTAGATCTTGTATGTAATACTTTGTATATGTACTTCCATGAATTTGAGGAAGCCTGTTGCTGTATGATTTTTGCAACACCACCTGGAAACACACACACACACACACACACACACAATTTAAGTGTGTCATATGTTATCTAGAAAAGTTATTTTCAGACACTACTTGAGCTAATTTATGGAAAGATTGATGTTCACTCCAACATTTCAATATCTCATATTCAACTAGTTCCTATACATGCCATAAACATCCCTGTAAATTGATACATCCATATCTGTGGCAAAAGTTTGTGAATCAAGGGTCTAGAGGTCTGTCATATTCTTAGGCTTTTGAGGTCTCAATTACAATTTCTGTAGAGCTCCCCCACTCAGGAGCAAGAGTGGAGGAGGAGACAATAGATTCCAATGCGAGGGGAGCTCAACCGCACAATGACCTATTGAACCGTGCTGAGCGTATCGCCAGGTAACTGCAAACAAGTACTGGAGCAAGTGGGTATACATGGCAGTCGCTCCATGCTGAACACAAGTGGTGGTATAGCAAAGTGCTAGATGAGTGGAAGGCATGGCATATAACACAAATCTAGTGTGGGAACATTGATGTTGTTGTGGAAGTGACGATGGTGGAGAAATCGGCGTATGATCAGCTGGATAAGATCCAGGAATTAGTGAAGCTTGTGATAAACCATGTTGATCCTGAAGTACCTCACAGACCAGCACAGGTATATACTTTAATACCTTTGTGTATACTAGCATGTACACATTGCCTACACCGTGTAAACAGAGTAACCATATCAGAGGTTGAGTGTGAAGTGTGTGTAGGAGGTCATAAACTACAGGTTGCCAGCTGAGAAAGAATGCGACAAAATGCTAAAATAATTTTACCTGATGTAAATCAGGTAGCTTAATTGATGTTTTTGTGGAATGGATACAGCAGGTCGATCATACAAAAGTGTAGTGTTTTTATGTCTCCTTTGTGATTTCATTTCAAGAAGCTAGTCCTCTCTGTCTTATGTCAGTTATAGTATGATTAATGGCAGAATTTCTAAGACCCTACACAGTAGGTCTTTAAGAGTCATGCAGGCCAGGTGTGCCCTTCTGCTTCTAAACTGAAGATATGGTATTGTCACACACTGTTGGTTGATTAAAAGGAATTTCTCTTCTACCAAACACTAGCATTGCTAAATGTGTCACTTGTTTTTTAGTTGAAGGCCCAAAACCACTATTTCGGCGCAATTGGTCAAAAATCGTGTCGCTTATGTTCTTACTCACCTAGGAAAGATAAAAAGCTCTTTCAAAATGCCCCTGTGATTTTATGTGATGCCAAGGGACATATAAACAAAAAATGAAATCATTTCGAAGGCGAAATTATACCAATAAGCCATTGGTGGAGGGTTAAGTTCGGCCAACAGGCTTAAAAGTGCATGTCGCCAACGATGATTTTTTATGTTTTCTCAACTTTGTGGGAAAATATGAGCATAAAGAGGAAACTTATTCACGGTTTCAGAAAAGTGGCTTAAGGTTCTATGAAAACCTAACACAACTTTTAAAACTAACCATTCTTTATCAACAAAATAACTGATGGAAATGTGTCGCCAGATCCGCTGAAACATACGTTACCATCTTTGTACTGCCAACCTGGTTATGCTATTACAGTGAGTACTACACAATTGTATTGTTTTTCTGACCAAAAGGGGTGTAAGTTTATGTTAAAAGATATTTCATCACTCAGCTTCAAAAGACATGCGACTGCTAATCTCGCAAATATAGATTCTAAAAAGGTAGATTTAAGAGAAGTAACATACGTTACCATCTTTGTAAAAAGTATGAAGGTGCATGGCTCTGAATGATTGTTCTAGAGTTGAGACTAATGGAGTAGATTGTCGTCATACCCATGGGTGGCAAAAGATTCATTATTATGTTGCTAACTTATACGATTTAATCCACAAGTGTAACATACGTGATGTAACTTACGTTACCACCAAATGACAGAAAGCTTAATTACACCATTAATTACCACCTAAATGTACATTTCTCGAATCTGTGCCGTCGATTTGAGGTCATGGGATAGCTCAGCAACTTCTTTCAATGGCATCTTGAGCATTGGCAGCGCGCAAAATACCTTTACATGATGTGTTGAAAAAATGAGTAAGTATTTGATTGTTGGAAATGTGTTGTTGTTTTTCATAGAATCATGCTTTACATCTGTTTATTGCGTCTTTATAAAGTCAGTAGATTCCACCGTAAATATCCAGTTATTGCTTTGCTGTACAGGTTTATTCTTTTGAAATAAATCACTCAATTTATTACGTAACGTATGTTTCAAATTTTGGTAACGTAAGTTTCAAGATGTTGTCATGTTGATAACAGACAATCCACAGAAAAGCCCATTTAATTTGAGACAATTTAATTGTTGCAGTTATGATGTTGATGAGTTTCTCCGTCAAAACATATCAAATTCATTTACAGCTGTATGTTCTTGTTTGTTAGGAGGATGCAGTAAAAGGGGACATAATCATAGTATCTTTGAAAAAAATCGTTTGGTGGGCGTTGATGTTCAACTTGGCTTTAATGATGTCATATTCCAGGTATAAACAATGAATTTAACATTGTTTTAAGAAAATTCAATGAATAGCTAATAAACTTAGGGATAACGCAGATCTCTACTTCAAAACTATTGGATCAGGTCCCTGCATTAATATAGTAACGTAAGTTTCTAGTTTTGGTAACGTAAGTTTCATCAATTCATGTCATTGAAAAAGGATTATTTTAGAGAATGTGCGTGGATAAAAATAACATTTAATTGTTCTAGAACTATAGTTGAAGGAATTCCATAGGGAAATAAGTCTTTTCAATTATATTTATCTTCGGTTATCATAAATCAATATGGTGACTTACTACTACCTGACTATTTTTAACTGAGAAAATTAACTCAAATTTGTGTCGTTATATCGTTGATGATCTCAAAGTGAAGAAAAACACACTTTGAATGAAAAAAAAGGTAACAAAAATACATGTGCATTATTAAAGAAATGTAATTTTAGCTATTACTGAGTATACCATCATAGATCAGGCCTACATGATAATAATAATGCTAATAATAATTATAGTGATGTATGTTTCAGTAAGATATATGTTTAAGACATCAACATTTTTTGTTCTTCCTTCTCGTTGAAGTTAATGCAGTTGCAATGGGGAAGAGCAGTGCTGAGATTAAAACCCCATAATTATATAGGGAACGTATAAGCTGCAATCAGATTGGCGAAAAATCATATCTCTAAGCAAAGATTCAAGAAAAAAAAACATGTACCCGTCGCGTAGTTGACAAAAAAAAAAAGAAGCAAAGTCACGCATCTTTTTTTTTTTATTTACCCTATACCAGGGTAACTATAGGGGAGGGGGTTCGAGGTCCCCCGCCCCTTTGCCAGCAGTCAAAATATAAACAAAAGGAAATAAAAAGAAAAAATGAATCGCAGAATCCTCCTCCCCAGTTTGAAATAAACAAATAAAAAAACATGAAATTGGGCTTGTACTGGCAGCATAGAATTAAAAAAAGCCTTTCTTTATATTTCTTCAATTTTCTTTTTTTTTTTCTTGCTTGTCAGTCGATGAAACCCGGTAAAAGAAATGAAACAAAAGAAAAAATGGCACAGGAGCTTTTATTTTTCTCCCTGTCAGGTGATTAAAACTGGAAGTATTCGACTTTTTTTTAACTCTGACCCCATCCCCCACCCCATGAAAATCCTACTTACGGGCCTGCCTGTAATCATTATCAGTATAGTCCAAGAGCATTAGGTCAAAAAAGGCCTAAACCTGGACATTTTTGGTAACAAGCTGATTTTTTCAGGATAGGTCCAGAAAAATGTCTAGAATAACATACTAAAAGTCCTCATGAATCCTCTTTGAGCGTTTTCCGCAATCCAAGATGGCGTCCAAAATGGCCGCCATTTCCAAAAATTCTTATAACTTTTCAACCAGAGAACCCAAATACAAAATTTAAATGTCTAAATATATGTTTTGAAGCATGAAGAACTCAATAAAACACATATCAAGAGATGTTGATGCACGCAAGTACCGAAATCCAAGATGGCGTCCAAAATGGCCATCATTTTCTGAAATTCTTATAGCTTTTCAGTCAGGTAACCCAATACGAAATTTAAATGTCTAAATATATGTTTTGAAGCATGAAGAACTCAATGAAACATATATCAAGAGATTTTGATGCACGCAAGTACCGAAATCCAAGATGGCGTCCAAAATGGCCGCCGTTTTCTGAAATTGTTATAGCTTTTCAGCCAGGTAACCTAAATACAAAATTTAAGTGTCTAGATATATGTTTTGAAGGATGAAGAACTCAATGAAATACATAAGATGTTGACGCACACAAGTACCGTAATCCAATATGGCAACCAAAATGGCCGCCATTTCCTGAAATTCTTATAACCTTTCAACTAGAGAACCCAATACACAATTTAAGTGTCTTTACAAGTTTCGAAACATGAATAACTCAATAAAATACATATTAAGAGATTTAGACGCACGCATGTACTGATTTTAACGCTCGAGCTCTTCCTAATATGGAAAATGGGGTGCAAAATGTCACAATTTTATCTCACAATTATGTAAATAAATGTCAATATATTTTATAAGAAACTTTTTATTTAAAATATAGTTCTTATGTGTAAAGTATATAAATAAAAGCATTTACATGTTAACCTCAAGGAGTGTGTCCTTGTTACGAGAGAAATATTTCACTAACAGATTTGTTGCTAAACAGAAAGCCTACTAGAAGGCAATATCTGTTTACCACATGGTCTATTTTCGTCACCTTAAGCACATGAGATGAAAATTTAGCGCTAGCCCCTTTTTATTACCAATGCATTTGATGTCTACCATGAGGTGAGTTCCAGTTGAAACTGTCAGCTATCACTTGAGATGTAAAAACAATTCTTTGAAAAGTAAAGTTACTGGTACATGGAGGAGGGATAATCCTCTACCACACGAGGGACCTTTTTTCTTTCTTGTTTTTACTCGAAAGTGAAATACATAGTGCAAACGTTTGGTAAGATATTGAATTATTTCCATCAAAGAGTAGGAAATTGGATATAAAGTAGTATTCAGGGAAATGGGCAATATGATTATGGAAGGGTGTGGAAGGGGGGGGGGTCCCCTCCCCCTCCCCCCCCCAACATGAGGGAGATGTTGCATTTTCAGACCTGATATTCAGACATCTGATCAAGGAGCTACGAGCTCCTTGATCTGGTGCACCCTATTGGTGAAATATTAGATTTTTGTTTCCATCAAGAAAGGAACAAAAAGATATACAATCATGGAAGTGCGCGGTTATAGGGTTGCCTGCTCCCACACGAGGGAAAATTTAGTATTTTCGGACTAGAAATTCACAGAGCTGTTGCATCCATTTTGTGAAATACCCGATATCTTTTTTCTACTTGAAAACGTTAGGAAAAATATATATTCAGGAAAGCGTTGGGGAGGGAGAAGTGTGAGAGGAGAATACTCCTTCCCATACCTCGGAAATTTTTGGATTTTCCAATTTGAAATTCAGAGATTTAGCGCACTCTTTAGTGAAATATCTGAGATTTGTTTTTGTCCTAAAAGTAAGAAAATATGAAGAGTTTGTTCGCAAAAACCGATAAGTCTATATATTTGCCAAATGGAGATATTTGCGATTAAAGGTCAAGAAAAATAAAGAGAATAATGAGAAAATTTTTGCTTCTTTTTACCATAACTTAAAAAATGTACCTTTATGTAGTCACCAAAATATCATTTAAAAGGTATTATTTTGTACTTCATTACAGAGACCGTACCTCAAAATCTTCAAAAATGGACTTATCGGTTTTTGCAAACAAACTCTTCATATATACTTATGGAAATATGCGGGGGAGGTGTATGAGGTGATGCACCTTCCCACAAAATGGAGATTTTTTTTTTTTAGGTTACGAGTTTCATGGTGCGCTCTGTTGGTGAAATACTAGATTTTTGTTCTATTAAAAAGTGTAAGTAGAATAAAGACTAGAATATTCAAGGCAATGAGCTAGTAGATGATAGGGGGTGGGGTCACTTTCGACTGGAGGGAGTTTTGCATTTCGATGATCGTCATTAAACGGCCTAATGCACCCTTGGTGTTATATAGAGAAAATTATCCATCCTCGAAGAGTAGATAATAATAGTCTCAATATCCCCATCCCCCACCGAAACGAGGGAGCTTTTACACTTGAATAGAAATGAAATAATTATATCATTTACACACATTAATTTTGATGGAATATTTGGGAATTGTTAATCAAAAGGGAAATTTAATATTTATTGGGGGAAGTGAGCGGTTGAAGAGTCAGGGCAAATTACCCTTCAGTATGAGGGAACTAACTTTTGCATTTTGTAAGTGAAAGATCTAGTTCACACTTTTTGATGACAGATTCGGAAATTTGTTAATCAAAAAAGTGTACAAAGTCTATGGAAAGGGGCCGAGCGAGGGACGTTTAGCATCTTTACGATTGCAACTGAATGACAAAGTGGTGAATGACAAAGTGCAAATACTTCAGGTTGAATACTTGGAAAATAATGATTCTACAGGCCACCACCTTCCCCAAGGAGGAGGGGGGGGGGGGGGGGGGGGGGGAGGGGGGATGCATCCAACCCAACCTATACCTGTTTTGTGCACATTTAAGGGAAAGATGACACTGGACCTTCTGAGTTTTTGAATCTCGAACATTATGTTGAATTTCTTTGTCTCTTGAAACAGGCTAAAAACAGCAATTTTTGATAAACAAACGGCGGCCATTTTGGGCAACATTTTGTTTTCGGGAAGAAGTCACGTGGTTTTATTTGTACTTATGTGCCTCATGATCTGTAAATAAGTATTTCGTTGGGTTCCTTATGTCTTAAAATATATATGTATACATTTAAGTGCGTATCGCGATTACATAGGTGCAGGGTTATGAGAAAAACAGGATATGGCAGCCATTTTGGACACCATTTTGGATTTCTGAAAGTGCTCAAGTGCTTTATTTGTGTTTCAAAATCTCTGAATAAGTATTATATTTGGTTCCTTGAGACTCAAAACGTATATTTCGACATTCCAAGTGTGTACAGTTGAAATCTACTTGCAAAATTATGAAAAAAAAATCAGGAAATGGCGGCCATTTTGGACGCCATCTTGGATTACGGTACTTGTGAGCTTCAACAACTCTTGATATGTATTTTATTGAGTTCTTCATCCTTCAAAACATATATGTAGACATTTAAATTTTGTATTTAGGCTACCTGGCTGAAAAGTTATAAGAATTTCAGAAAATGGCGGCCATTTTGGACGCCATCTTGGATTTCAGTACTTGCATGCATCAACATCTCTTGATATGTATTTTATTGAGTTCTTCATGCTTTAAAACATATATTTAGACATTCAAATTTTGTATTTGGGTTCTCTGGTTGAAAAGTTACAAGAATTTCTGGAAATGGCGGCCATTTTGGACGCCATCTTGGATTGCGGAAAATGCTCAAGGAGGATTTATGAGGACTTTTAGTATGTTATTCTAGACATTTTTCTGGACTTATCCTGAAAAAATCAGCTTGTTACCAAAAATGTCCAGGTTAAAACTAATACTCTTGGACTAGTACCTTTGTTGTGCATGTATAGCAACTTGTCCTTTCACTTTTCTTTTGAAAGATTCAAAAACATTTTTCCATGCTGGAGACAATTTCCAGATACGGCAAGAATTATTAATGCAAGACTTGTTATTCTTGTTATCCTTGTGGATTATACTGTCTTATGCATACATAACAAGGACAATCGAGTACATCATTTCACTAATGACAATTTCATTCATCCTACCCAGTATTGTGCTAATATGCAACTATGTAATTTGACGTTATTTCATCGACCTCATTTGCTATAGCCAACTTAGTAAAGTGGTCATTTATTTAATTAACAAAGAACATTTCTTGGTTCCTTCTGTCCCTATCTCTTGTTTACCGAGTTCAGAAATTTCAAATACAAGCAATACGGCGTTATTGTTCATTATGAAGCACTTTAATAGAGTAACCATCTCGTTTCTACCGTTTCTTGTTTCATACAGGTGTTAAAAATTTTGTGAAGACTATTGTATTGCAGCTGCTATTTTCAAACTGTTCCTGCATAGAATAACTGTTGCGACAGCAAAGTTATGGAGTCTGTAAAGTTATGGATTCGAAACATATCTTTCAACAGCATGAAGTGACAGCTGAAGATAACAAGTTACAAGACATCAATATGAAGATAACACGTTACAAGACGTCAAGCATACGAAAACTTCCATTATGAGAAGATTGAAGTGAAACCTACGTTACCCACCACTCGTTTTATATTACACGTACATCACTACATCATGACAATATTTTCGTCCGTGAAGGCACGTGAAAGTATGTTCCCAACTCTTATCATCTCAATGCCGTAAATTCATAAGTATGAAGCCAATTGTCTTCAAAATATCAACAGTAACGGATTAATGTTCTACTCCAGAGTTTATACACGGACATGTTATAAAGTCTTGCAGTTTTACAACTATTTCAATTGTAATTTTTGAGAATTGTATCACCATGATATTGCGACATCTTGTTATAATATACGTTCACTTAGAGTTGACGAGAAATTAATGTAAGAATATATACCAAAACCAAAAAGAAAAAGTACCAAAATCAGTTGCACATGTAGTAGTATTATCTTTGTAACTTACGTTACATTAACGTGAAACATACGTTACGTGGAATCTGACGAATATATTTTTGCGCACATAGATTCACATGTTTCATCGATGATACTCAAGAATTGGCTGGCAATTTGGGACTGATAAATGTTGAAAATATTTTCTGAAGAAAGTCTGACATCAAATTATCGAGAAAACAAATGAACATTACATGAAATAAGATTTAACACAATAGGACATGCTGTGTTCAGTATAGCATAGAGGTCATTTGCCATCCTTCCCATCTGCAGGCAGCATTTACGAACATGGCAGCCGATGGTATACTTCACATCTGACGCATAATTATCTCAATCATAGACTGTAGTCACCAATCTTAAAGCATTTGAAATAGAATGACATTGGTAACGTATGTTACATGATGAAATTTACGCCCTATGAAAGAAATTATCACACCACAAAAATAAAGCAAGATTGTGTGTTCATATTTTTCAACTACAAACTTGAATATTTGTGTCATGGATTGGTATAAAAATGAAACCTATTCTAAAAACTTTAATTTTCGCGTTTTGCGATTGTCCAATTGTGCCGAAATAGTGGTTTTGGGCCTGAAGAGCTTACAGACCATGATGGCTTACTTTTTGTGAGGACATAAGCACACATTTTAAGTTACTGGTACTGGCAATGGTGCACACTGATACAAATGACAACACATACTACGTACAGGGCACGTGTGTGTCGCATTGTAATCAATCTTGAATATTCTTCAGAATATGCCTTTACGTATGTTGTATTTATGTGCTGAAAAACTTCATCATCAAAGCACAAATTTCCTGTTTTTGACAATCATGTCTTTCCATAATGATAGGCAATGGCGTTTACCTACACAGTATATGGAACTTTCATTCTGTTACGTGTAGATATTTACAGAAATGCAAAATTAAATTAACATTTGATGCATTATTTCACCATCCTAAGGTTTGATTGCTAGCATCAGGTATACAACGTGTACTTAATGTGTGCTCTCATATTTTTTTTCCTGTTTTTATTAAGATTGGAGGCTTGTTTCATGATGTTGTTTTTCAGGTATTATAACCTGCCAGCAATACAATCTTCCTCAATTGTTTTATCCTTGTTTTGTCTGCAATGTACTTTGTCAGGACCGTGTCAAAATGAACCAACTACAGAATCTCCTCCATGATGCCCTGATTGCGACGGGCCACGTGGAGAACTGCGCCATCATCAGACGGAAGGACATCTCTTTGCGGGCCAGTTCAGCAGGCTTCACGGTAAAGACTCCATCTTCTTTAGAGTGTAGTATAGTGTCCCTGGCTTTTTGCCCTTCAAAGTAAAGAATCTGGTACCAACCTCTACAATGTATGTTTTGCCCCTCTTCTTGGAAATGCATTTTTGTAGTATAAACCTTAGTGTGGTATTGAAACTATTTGTGACCTGTCGCCAAGAGAGCCTCCTGAATCACTAAACTCTGATTTATTTACTTTTTTTTATAACATTCTCCAAGTTTTACAGAAGCTTTCAAATGATGTATATATATCTCTGACTTTAACCTTTAAAAAATACAAAATACAGAAAGCTGTCTTGCAGTTTGAGAAAAAAATATAATTGAAATTTAGAAGCAGTTAAACAGGCAGCTGGGGATTCCGTATCTAAACATCATAGATCACTTACTTGAATAACTCCACAGATGCAGACTTAAAAGAAAAGCATATGACAATCAAAAATATTCAGAGAATTTGAGGTTTCCACAGGAGGCAGTTGAAATGCCAAAGCTTGATTTTTTTTTAGGAGTGTATCAAGTTCTTATTTTTCAGCCAAGTTGCCTTATTTTACATGCTCCTGATCTGCAGTGTCTGCGTCTTTTCTCACAATATCGTGTTGGAGGGACAGACACCTAATTGGGATAGATGCAGTCCCTTTTTTAAAGTAAATTACAGTGGAAATATAAAGCCCAGAGGAAAGGGTTACATACTTTGCAGCTTGTTAGGCTTTCTTGTAGTACTGTCTGCTTGAGAATTATACTTTTTAATTGTCATCTTCATTTCCAAAGCATCCTTGCAAAGTTGGAATAGGAAAGGACTTACTTTCATGATTTTTATGCCTCCGCCACGAAGTGGTGCCGGAGGCATTATGTTTTCGGGTTGTCCGTCCGTCCGTCCGTCCTTCCGTCCGTCCGTCCGTCCGTCCTTCCGTCCGTCCTTCCGTCCGTCCTTCCGTCCGTCCGTAATAAATTTTGTGGACAGGGTAACTATTAAAACCTTTTAAGGTATCCTAATGAAACTTGGCATGTATGTGTATTAGGGGGTGAAGTTGTGCCTATCAACTTTTGGGTGCACATGGTCAAGGTCAAAGGTCAAAAGGTCAAGGTCAAATACGTAAAATTTCACTATTTCCTCCATATCTATGCAATGCCTGAAGATATTTTCTTGAAACTTAGTGTATACATGTATTACCCAATTAAGATTCTCTGGTGAAAGTTTTGGGTCATGAGGTCAAAGGTCAAAGGTCAAAAGGTCAAGTTAAAATATTAAAACTTAGCTTTTTTTCTCCGTACCTTGGAAATTGTTCAAGGTATCTTCATGGAACATAGTATATAAACATGTACTGACTGGCAGTTATTATCTAGAGAATCTAGGGTTCATAGGGTCAAAGGTCAGGGGTCAAAGGTCAAGTGCAACACTTCAAATTGTTACTATTTCCCTCATATTTATGTAATGCCAGAATTTTTTTTTTTTTTTTTTTTTTTTGCACTTGGTGTATGCATGTATAACCTAGATTATCTGGAAAGTTTCTTTTTCTCTTTTTTTTTTTTTTTTTGGGGGGGGGGGGGGTTTGCCTCAAAGGTCAAAAGGTCAAAGATCAAGGGAAAGTGCTGAACTAACTTTTTCCTCCATATCTCAGAAGTGGCTCAAGTTATCTTGAAACTTACTACATATTTATGCATGTTCTGCCTGACAGTGATTATCCTATGAATTTTAGGGTCAAAGGCCAAAAGAAAATGGTAACAGTGTACTTTTCAATACAGAAATTACACTTTTTCTCCATACCTTGAAAATTACAGTATTCATACACTTATGAATGGGTCAAAGTCAAGTTAAAGTCCTTGAATCCCCAAATACATGCTCTCCTATTCATCTAATTAAACCTAGGTAAAGGAAGGTGAACATTCAACACATTTGTGACAAACATGTAATTTCAATATTTTGCCAATATTGTGAAAATGTAATTATGCATTGTCCACATGTACTATAGACCTATTAGGAGAATCGTGCATTATGGCGGAGGCATAGCAGTCGCCTTAGCGACATTTCTAGTTTTTTTTAAATTTCATATATTGCTGCATCTCTTAGAAAATATCTTCAATGTACTATGTGTATCTAGTGTACAGCTGTTAAAGTAGTGTAAACTTTTTGTCCAAGTGGTCTGCAGGATACATTCGTGGAATATATTTGTATATAAGACTAAGAGCCACAAAACTCTTTTGCAATTTTTTACTGCTTGGCTTCCCTGCTCTTTGAGCAAACATTTTTGCCTCCAGGGTTTATTATTTCCTTAAAGGGGATGGCTAGTAGCTGATCAGTGGGAATCAGTGGGAATGCTGGGGGATGATTGTTCCAATTCTTGTGGGATTCATTTAAGAGTACATTATATATCTATTGTTGTGTGAAAATTATTTGCTTCAGAACGGTCTCATATTCAAGTAATGTGCAGTTTAATGCCCCATCACTGCACAGGCATGCTAACCTGGAAACATTAAACTGCACATTACTTGAATATGAGACCATTCTGAAGCAAATAATTCTGAAGCAGATATATAATGTACTCTTAAATGAATCCCACAAGAATTGGAACAATCATCCCCCAGCATTCCCACTGATTCCCACTGATCAGTTACTAGCCATCCCCTTTAAACTGGTATACCCAAATTCATGACAAGATAAGAATAAACTGAATACCAGGTTGCTCTGTCAAAACTGTCTGTATATCTCATCCACTCTCCTTTGCATTTTCCTCTCCTTTGTGGACAGTGTGTTAATTGGCCATTGTACCGTTTTGTTTTTTTTTAATTCCTCTCCTTTCTTGCTGGGTGTAGTTGACCACTGATGAGATGCAGAAATTGATAGATGCCTTCAAGGACCCACCAAGAACTAGACAGGATGGTCTCTACTTCCACGAGAGACACTACAAGTGTGTGCGGGCAGATAAGAATTCCATCTACGCCAAATGTGTGAGTGCACCAATGAGGTGGTAGGGTCAAAGGGAGGGATACAGTTATTTTGTCTCATCAATAGGCTGAGACCCCAATTTATCATCTAGTTGGATTCCTGGCCAGATGTGTGGAATGAAGATTGAACAGTCTTTCAGATATTTCTTTCATATGTAACCCTGCATCACAAAACCACCAATAAGTTACTCGACATAATTTTTTAGTCAAGGGCAGATTCTGAAAGAGCAGATTCTAAGCTTTAAAATGATGCAAAACTCAATAAAAGTGGAGTTTCCTCCCCAACCTATTTATTATACCCCCGCCAAACGAAGTTTGAAGGGGGTATATAGGAATCAGCGGACGGTCGGGCGGTCGGGCGGTCGGGCGGTCGGGCGGTCGGGCGGGCGGTCGGGCGGTCGGTCGGACGGTCGGGCGGTCGGGCGGGCGGTCGGGCGGTCGGGCGGTCGGTCCGTTGCAAATCTTGCGTCGCGAACTACTTCCTCAGTTTTCAACCGATTCCCATAAAACTTGGCACAGATGTGTGCCTTGGGTTGTAGATGTGCAAGACGTATTTTTTGACAGTACCCAAAAGTACGTTGCCATGGTAACGGCATATTATGGGCAAAAATGGGTACAAATCTTGCGTCGCGAACTCCTCCCACAGTTTTTGATCAATTTTTATGAAATTAGGTACAAATGTTCATCTGAATATGTTAATGTGCAAGACACATATTTCAGCAGTGGCAAAAAGTGCGTTGCCATGGTAACGGCATGTTATTGGTAAAATATAGGGCAAAATGCTTCATGGCAAAACTGCTTCATCAGTGTTCTTCCAATTCTCATGGAATTCATATTGAATGTTTGTCTTAGGATATAGGTCAGCATGACACATTTCTTGACAGTGACAAAAAGTATGTTGTCATGGTAACAGCTCACATATTATGAGCCAAAATGATGGAAAATTTTGTGTTGCAAACTACTTCCTCAGTTTTTGCCCAATTTCCATGAAACTTGGTACAGATGTGTGCCTTTGGTTGTAGATGTGCAAGACGCATTTTTTGACAGTACCCGAAAGTAGGTTGCCATGGTAACGGCATATTAATGGCAGAAGATCAAGGAAAGATCTTGCGGATTTAACTACTTCCTCAGTTTTTTGACCAAAGCTTATGAAATGTGGCACACACCTTGATCTTGGTGGGAAGATGTGGAAGACATATTTTTCGGACGTGTCGGAAGCTGCGTTGCCATGGTAACGGCATATAAATGGCAGAAGATCAAGGAAAGATCTTGCGGATTGAACTACTTCCTCTGTATTCGACTGAAGCTCATGAAATGTGGCACACACATTGGTCTTGGTGGGAAGATGTGCAAGACATATTTTTTGGACATGTCGGAATCTGCGTTGCCATGGTAACGGCATATTAATGGTGGAAGATCAAGGAAAGATCTTGTGGATTGAACTACTTCCTCAGTTTTTGACAAAAGCTTATGAAATGTGGCACACACAATAGTCTTGGTGGGAAGATGTGCAAGACATATTTTTCAGACGTGTCGGAAGCTGCGTTGCCATGGTAACGGCATTTAAATGGCAGAAGATCATGGAAAGATCATTCCTTGGGTAAGACTGTCGTCACGGGGCGGGGGTATTAATCACCTTAAGTGATATTTCTAGTTAAATAATGGAAAGAAAGTTCACACTCTGGAAAAGTATTTACCATACTATTAAAGGACAAGTTCACCTTCATAAACATAAGGATTGAGAGAATGTAGCAATATTAGTAGAACACATCATTGAAAGTTTGAGGAAAATCAGACAATCCGTTCAAAAGTTATGAATTTTTGAAGTTTTTGTGCAGTAACCGCTCGATGAGAAGACTACTCCAGTGTATGAATAATTTAGATGTCACATGCGTACAACAATATAAGGAAAATATAAAGAGAATTTCACAAAATGCCATCTTTTGAAAAAAGTACACATTCCCCTGACTCGTTACCGACAAATGTTATGGGTAATATTATTCCCCCTGCCTTTAGAAAGAGGCAAGTCAAGAGCTCTTTTATTATACGAAAAAAGTGAAAATATGTTGAATTTTCTTTTACATTTTCTTTATACTGTTGTACGCATATGACTCACAAGCTGTAGTAGTCTCCTTATCCAGCGGTTCCAACACAAAAATTTTAAAAATTCATAACTTTTACATCGATTGTCCAATTTTCCTCAAACTTTCACTGATGTGTTCTACTAATATTGTTGCATTTTCTCAATCCTTATGTTTATGAAGGTGAACTTGTCCTTTAAGAAAAGAGCCTCTGGAATTTAGGGTAGCCTCATCCTCATCAAGCTGCACTCTGTGCAATGAATGGGACAGAAGAAAAAAAACAACAACAACAGATGGAAACCTCCATAGTAACCACAATGAAAGGATTTGCACACTATATAAGTACAGTATTCATGACTGCTATTAACTTTAAAAGCAGTAGCAGCACCATTTCAAAAGTTATTAGAGTTGAAAATGGAGAGTGTACAGAGGGATTTTAATAAGTTTTTAAAAGAAAGAAAGAGGGTTGAAAGTTTTTAAAGGGGCCAGTACAGCATGCATAATCGTACTACTCAACAATAAAGTGTTGTAGAAAAACTGCAAAATTCACAATTTTCCAATCAAATTGTGATCCCAAAGTTTACAATTGTGCAGAAGGAGTGCTCTTTCAGAAAATATCAAAAACTATTGCTTTACCATGTCGTAATGTTGTGACCGAGATGTTGATTATCTGTTAGCGACTAGTACTTTTCAGATCATCCCACAACAGCTGATTAGGGTGATGTTCAGATCATTCCACAAAAGCTAATAGGTCAATGTTCAACATATTTCAATGCTACAACAAAATACCAGGTATGTCTTTGTTGCATGTTTATCTACAAAGTCAGTAACATTCAATTTCAGTCAGTTGCTTCATACCATCCCAGCATGTTATAATTCAATGCATGCTAATAGATCAGAAGATCACATCCCAAACTTACCTCAGATAATCTTCATGTCTTAAAAATCCCAATGCAGGACAAAGTCGGGATGGTCCTAGTGAAGACAGCCACACTCATCGTCATGGGAACGTACTCCGACAATATGTTTTCCAGTGTCTGTGTGGAAGCCATTGAGAAACTAGGTAAGACACTGTGCCAGACTAGTTCCCAAATTTCCTACATTTTGGCTTTCATACAATTAAAGCTTGAACAGGAAATTAGAAAGCCCTTACAAAGAAAAAGAAGTCCCAATATGTACATGTTATTCTGAGGCTTTTGTTTTTACCATAAATCTTGTATCCCTGGTATGTAGTGTACTCCTGTTTAAAGTGCAACTCTAAACATTTCAAATGGCAACAGCTATAGCAACAGGTAGGTAATGACCCAGTGAGCTTTTAGCATCTCATTTGTTCAAATGTTTGCATGCCTCTACTGTGGAGTTGTGTAAAATTCACCATAAAACTTTACCAGTTTGCTGAAACAGCCCCTATCATTCAATCCAATGAAGTGCTGAGAAAGGTCAATATTTTAGTGTTATACTAATCCTACATAATCATTTTATCAGTGTCATTTGTTACAATAGATCCTGAGAAAGCAATTGTTAGTTCTTTTATACCAGTTGTTTGGAGTGCCTGTATGTTAGAGGGCAACAGAGCAGTATACATATGACCAGCTCTGACTCAAACAAGGTGATCTCTATCCATGAGATAGATTTGGCATCTTTTGCATATTCCATTATATGTGATAAGAAAGCTGATAAGAAAAGGAAATACACTCCCCAAAATTTAATCCTTATACATTGGTTTTATTTTAGCTTCTTATTTTCATTTAGATAGTGGTGTAATCCTCTGTATGTACAATGTATGTGTGTGTGTTTGAAAAATCTCTTTTGTGTAATGCGTTTAGAAAAGTCAAATGGAAACCAATGACTGTGTAGGATAAGTAGGCCCTACTCCAAACAGTAGTGATTTAGTTTTTTGCTCCTTTTCTTCTCCCCCTTACAGCATCATACTTCATAGAAAAGAGCAAATGAGGATCGACTCTGGTCCTTAAAAACCTGACGTCAGATCTGCTGGCAGCTCAAGCTTTGGAAACTCCTCTTGGTCTGACCACCAGAGTGAAGAGATTCGTCTGCAGAACAGATCCGTCTGTCATGACACACCTTGCAGCCTGTTGGCATCATTCCGTCCGGGGAAACCTTCGCTTTAGAGAGGGAGAGCTTTGCATGGAAGTCCTCAAACGGAAAATGAGAGATTATCCAGGAGATGTTTATGATGCAAGAAATTTTGGCATGACTCTTTGCGCAGATAAATGACTGAATGATTACAGAGACTCGACACTTATCGGCAAAGTTGCTTCATAGCAAACGGCACACTTCTCTAATGGAGTGAATTGAGTCTTCTCAAGAACCTAGACTGTGTCAGAGACTTTAGGGCTAGGAAAATGTACTCTCTGTATAGGGTTTCTCATCATAATGACAGAAGAGAAAAAGAAAATGATAATGCTGTTTTGACCGACAGGCAAATCATATATTTACAGAGCTGCGGAATACTGTGTACTATCACATGATATGTACAGATGAATGAATGCTTTAGTGATCATTAACACATACTAGTATGTAAGCATACTCTTCATTCAGCTGTGTTGGTGCTGGTACAGATAGTCTTGACAACTGCACTTACACTATTGATTGGTACATTCAGTAACCCTGCTTGCAAAAAGTTACAGCTGTCTTTCTACTTGCTTGTAAACTGTGTGTATGCATTTTTTTTTTTTTCAGTAAGGGTAAAACATAGTTTCCATAGCCTGCAGAAACTGTCCATATTTGCTTTGTAATGGACACATATGCATGAGAAATGTGTGAAATAATGCTGTCATAACATGATTTTAGATGGGTAACAACAAAAATGTGAAATACTAGCCAGCAATGTACGCCAATATTATTGCAATCTGATATGTCCGATCGGTGTTGCAAAGTTCTTATGTTTTATAATCGATAAGCGGTAATCTACAAATCAGGTCATAGCAGTATCCATCAGTCTTCGCTGTGAGAGTGAATCACATGCAACTTGTTGGGAAATATGATTGCTAGGGCGTGATCAATCATCTCGTAACATTCTTCCTACCCACTACTGAATGGAGAGAATTCTTCAGGAGAGTCATGTACTACGATTAAAATCATTTTACACTTTTGATTTCAAAATACTCTAAAATAACTTGGGAAATAGGGTCAAAAAGAGGAGATTTTTGATAGACCCATTTGATATATTGCAAGCAAATTCCAAATGGTGGAAGATGAATTTTGATCCCATCTGAGAACTAAGTTTTACCTTTAAATGTCTTCTCTCCTTGGTCTTATCAGACCTGCATCAAGAAGTTCAGATAGCAGTAACTTTTGTGTATGTGACAGCTCAAAGCAGTTGGGACAGTTCTTAGCCTTGTCTCACACATTGATTGCTTATCACATCTTGACTTTCCGGGAGGGGGGGTTGTCAGCAGTGGGCAACCTGACGGACTTTCAAATCTTTAAAGAACATAAACTTTGTGCCAGCTATTCTTTCAATGCATCAAACCACTACTGCAATGAAAGCATTGAGTCAGTATTCCACCTTGGATTTAGAAGGCAACATTAGTATGACTTGTGGTTGATTTTGATAATTTGATGTATCATTCTTTTTATACCCAGTTTAAATAAGTTACACCAAAAATGGAGACGCCGAAAGTTCCTCATTCCATGGGTTGTGCAAATGACGTAAGCTGTGCTAAACTGTTGATTGAATCTCAGTCTCAGTGTTAACTCTTTTTAACCACAGGCAGGCATTTGTCAATTTAGAGTTGCTCATGAAAAAGCTCTGTACTACTAATCTTTGTTGATGTTTGACAGAGGGAAATTACTTCTTTTGCAAGTTTCATCTTCAGCATGGTTGTGTAACCTCTGAAGAATACTTTTGTACAAATGTAATTTTTAAAAAAAAAAGTTAAAGATGTGCAATACGAGATTTCTGGATTTACTGCTCCAGCATCTCAATCAAACTTGTAAATATGGTCATACTACCTCCATCCATTCCTTGACATTTTTATTTGCAGCACTTCACTCTTTCACATCTTGTATTGATATGACATTTCAATCGATCTTACTTAAAGCAGTATGTGCTCTTTTTCAATTTATGGCTTTTCTTTTGTGAAATATGTGTTATTTTGTCAAAGAAAGAGAGAGTGTATGTGCTTGTAATGACTTTTGCAAAGCAAAAGAACCTCTAATGAAATGAAAATTGTTTTTTCTTTTCATTTCAGACAATACTGCATCTATATGTCTTTCATTGAGTGTAAATGCAGTTGTAATATGTTCCACATAGGATACTAAACTTTTTTCGTAAAGCCATACATGAACATAGACATATCCATATGAAATCTTATCAGTTTTCTCCAAATACGGTCCTCTGATACTCACTGTCATTTGCTGTGCAATTGGTGCACTACAGTGGACTCCCATTATAACGAATTCCTCGGGACTGGCAGTTTTCTTTCGTTATATCAAAATTTCGTTATAACAGAACAAATAAACAATAAAAAAACATATATGGATAATGTTTCAGCCTGAAATTTTACTTCATTGTAACCGGAATTTTGTTAAAACCGTGTTTATTGTAACAGGAGTGTACTGTGCTGTAAAAAGAGGAATATTCGCATGCATTTTAATTTTGTGAATTTTGTGAGAGCCAAGATTTGCACAATTAAAATGTCCCTACAGGAAAGTTGTTGCCTACACTATAGGCATTGAATTCCAGTGGCAATTAGCAAAAATTTCATGTTGCAAAAAGGCCATTGGCTCCAATTCATGAAAATTTCATGCCATGAATGTGTATCATGTTTTACAGTATACAATATGCAGGTGAACCTTCATTGTATTTTTTTTTTTTCATTTGGATATTGTGAGGTTAAATGTGTACAATATATTAGGTCTCTCTCTCTCTCTCTCTACCTACCTACCTACTATTCTTGTCTATTATACATCAAAAATGTATATAATTTCCCTACATGCATTTACTGCATATTCGCGGCATTAACTTTTCGCAGATTGGAGCCAATGGCCTTCTATCCGCAGCATCAAAATTTTCATGAATTGCTACTGGCATTCAATGTATGAGTAAAGTGTAGACAAGAACTTTCATGCACATTTTGATTTAGCAAATCTTGGCTCTCACGAAATTCGAGAATAAAATGCACACGAACATTCCTTGTTTTACAGTATGAGCATACAGAAATGATAGACACGAACATGAACAGACACGCACACATATACACGTAGTTCATCTGGCCCATGGAAAAATTAAAGCCATTGAAATGGTAGTTGTCAAGTATTTGGAGTCTTCCATGCACATGTGTGTGACCTCATCAGTTTGTGTGTGTGTGTGTGTGTGTGTGTGTGTGTGTGTGTGTGTGTGTGTGTGTATGTTTGTTTGTGGTATTGGCGGTGTTAATACCTTTTAAACAATCCGAACCATATAGATCATGCGACAATAGGCCTATGCCGTTTAAAACCATCAACTCATTTCATATGTGTTTCGGGATTGACTCGGAACTTTAAATGAAAATTCACTTTAGGATATGGCTGACTAGTAGCTGAGGAATGGAGATCAACCAAATAAACAGAACAATTGAATGTCCAAAAGGAAAAAAATAACAACAACTAAGTAATGAAATATTGACAGTTAAACACATCAAATTTTCCATAACAGAGGTGTGCAAAAAAAAGAAACTTATCTTTGAAATGCCATAACTCTCATATATTTAGACCAGTAATATAAGACTAGTTTTATTATGCGAGTTTGACTTACCCTTTAAAACATCTTGGGCAAGTAGTGGGCTTTCCCTTTAAACTCTGAGCCCTATGTTAACTATAATCAGTATAGTTTGACAGTATACACGCCTCCAAATTACTGGTGAATTGTGCAGTAGCAGCTGGTAGAAATAATCCCAATTTCTAACAAATTCTTGTAAATTAAAAAAAAAAAATACTTTGAACGTGCTATATGGACAGCAAAGACAAAAAAGGCCCATTAGGTTGCATGTCATAAGAATGCTTAGATAACAAACCCACATACAAGAACACACGAGTACGTATTTATTCACGCATTTCCATTTCAAGGAATTACTTTCTAATGGAAATAAAACATATTGTGCTTTCTCGGCAATATACCGACTTAAAGGTTTTATAGACACTCGGCATTCAGACTGTCCCCTTTGCGATGTTGGTTGTGCTGAAGTTTCGTTAATCCTAAAATAAAACGCGGTTCGTTATTCCGAAGTTTTATTTTTTTTTTTCAGAAACACACAAGTTCCATACACCTGCAGGTTTCCGTTAATCCGAAAAAGAAGTACATTTTACAACGTTCCTTTATCTGAATATTTGTGGCGTTATTCCGAAGGTTGTTTTACACTCGAAAGAAGGTGCGATATTTCAGGGGTTCGTTATTCCGAAGGTTTCTTAATCCGAAAATGAAAACAAACAAAGAAAAATAAGTGTTTTATTTTACTCATTTTCGGAACTGCGGAATTTCGATATAACAAACCTTCAAATAACGTACTCAAATCTCGTCCCCCCCCCCCTTGAATGTAATGTTGTAATAATAATACACAATATCTAGTCATGTATAATTACATTTTCGTGATTATTATCAATCAATAAATACCTTAATAAGTTTCGTGTCACTGCCCTTTTTGTAAATTAATCCCAGGTGCTATCTTTGTGATTCTGAAAGCTCCTAAATCTCACTCGATAAGAACAGTAGGGCCTAATATGGTACGAGTTCCCGTTAAACTGGACTGACATAGAATGGGGGGAGGGGGGAATCCTGTCTGTTTGCTGAAGAGTGTGGTGGAGTCGAATGTGCAGGCAGAGCTGATGATGAAATTACAGCTTAAAATAACATGTTTACTTAGATATCTAAAGAACGCAGAAATAACTCCTGGTGCTCTGCAAGCAACCATGCGGATAAATTTCGTCCGCTCGTGGCTCAAAGGAAACAAAATTCTATGGTCGTGAGTATACAGAAAGACCTATATCTGGATTGCGAAAGAAAATGTTAGCACAAAAATGATCACAATTCCAATAAAGGATACTTCCTATCGAGAGCTACCGTATTTCTGAGAATACGCGGCTCTGTTAGCTGTAGGCACTACTTTCGTTAAAAAATGCTTTAAAAGCACTGTTTTAGTCATAATAAATGTACCAAATGATTCATAAAACTATATAGGAGTTCAGGCCTATACAATCCAATTAACCGATATTATACAAATTTGTCAGAAATCTCATTCCATAAGTCGTATTTTATAGACATGTAGGGTTTATTTATATTGCTCATGAAATTATCATAAAATTATAGCTATGCATGCAGATAAGGCTAGCCTTGCCCAGCCCTATTGGTAAACTCTGGGCTGTCCGTCGTCTTAAGTACCCTAAAGTAAACAATAACGGCACGATAAGAACTAATTGGCTGTGATTTAAACCGCTCCTCCTCTTCAAACGCCTCAACACACTTCATGAACTACATTTTGTGTGCATCGAGGACACGTCAATTGAATTTTTGGGAAAATCGGCCAATAATATTCCGAACAATTGGTTTTGGTACCGCCATCTATGTCACTGCGCGAAAATACATCATTTTGCGACGTCACGTTGAAGAATATAAAAGAGTAAAAAAAAAATCAAAATATTCAACTCTTCAAGAATAATGAAAGAGGACGTAACTTACCTCCTTCAGAAAATAAGAATATGTCAGTAACAAGTCAAAGGAATGTGTATTTTTCATCAAAAAGGAAATTTCGTCGATTTCTCTCATTTTCTCATCCACCAATATTGATGCACCGGAAACTTTAAAAATGCATAACTAATATTTAAAGGCATGGTACAGTATTGGTGGAGATGAGAATTGGGCGATACCAAGAAAACACTTATGATATAGTACAGAACATACCATTTTAAGAGGAATTCAAATCTTATTTGAAGAAAAATCGTGTTTGGAATGACTGAAACATCCAAAAACAAAGTAAAACAAGGCGATCGTAATAAAGTGTGGGTCCCACACTTTATTAGAATCGCTCTTTGTTGGATATCTCAGCCATTTCAAAACCAATTTTCATCAAATAAACGTTGAATTCCTCATAGAATTACATGCTCTTTGGTATTTCATAAGAGGTTTCTCATTATCTCACC
Source organism: Diadema antillarum (assembly GCF_040938485.1). Taxonomy (NCBI): domain Eukaryota; kingdom Metazoa; phylum Echinodermata; class Echinoidea; order Diadematoida; family Diadematidae; genus Diadema; species Diadema antillarum. The sequence goes on along the minus strand of NW_027272123.1, from coordinate 100,019 downwards.
AAAAAATGTTAGAAACCTGAAAGTCGGTCCTAAACAAAACCATGCGGTCCCTTTAAGTGATTGTCAGATTTTCGACAAACTTTATCTGATGTATTTTACTATAATACAGCTGTTTTCATTCAATGTTGCTTTGCTCTTTGATTCATCACCTTCAACTTGTTCTGTGTAGATCAAAATCAAGAACAGAAACTGAGTTTCACCCGGGTCTCAAAAACCTCTGACTGTATTTCCAACATGCGGAAGGACCCAATCGACTTAGCATGTTGCAGGACTGAAAAAAAAAAAGATTTAGTTGCTTTGATGTAAAACTTAGAAGTTGTAGATCTTTGGCGCCCTTTAATCAAATGATTTATAAACAATGAATACGAATGAATACGCGGCTCTGTTATCTATAGGCACTACTTTCGTTAAAAATGCTATATAAAGGCACTGTTTTAGTCATCATAAATGTACCAAATGATTCACAAAACTATAGAGGCCTATACAGTCCAATTAAGCGATATCATACAAATTTGTCAGAAATCTCATTCCATAAGTCGTATTTTATAGACATGTAGGGTTTATCTATTGCTCATGATTATCATAAAATACAACTATGCATGCAGATAAGAATAGCCTTGCCCAGCCCTATTGGTAAACTCTATGGGCTGTCCGTCGTACTTAAATACCCTAAAGTAAACAATAACGGCACGATAAAAACTAATTGGCTGTGATTTAAACCGCTCCTCCTCTTCAAACGGCTCAACACACTTCATGAACTACATTTTGTGTGCATCGAGGACACGTCGATTGAATTTTTGGGAAAATCGGACATTCCGTTCAAAAGTTTTGAATAATTGTTAGTTTTGGTACCGCCATTCATGTCACTGGGCGAAAATACATCATTTTGCGACGTCACGTACTATGGACAAAATAATTATAATAATATACAAAAAAATCCAAATATTCAACTCTTTCAAGAATAATGAAAAAGGACGTAACTTACCTCCTTTAGAAAATAGCAGGAATATGTCAGTAACAAGTCAAAGGAATGTGCATACATTTTTTCATCAAAAATGAAATTTCGTCGATTCCTCTCATTTTCTCTTCCACCAATATTGATGCACCGAAACTTTAAAAATGCAAAACAAATATTTAGGGGTTTGTCAGATTTTCGACGAACTTAATCTGATGTGTATAATATAATACAGCTGTATTCATTCAATGTAGCTTTGCTTTTTGTTTCATCGCCTTTAATTTGTTCTGTGTAGATCAAAATCAAGAACAGAAACTGAGTTTAGCCTAGTTTACCTTTGACTGTATTTTCAACATGCGGAAGGACCCAATCGACTAAGCGTGTTTCAGGACTGAAATATAAACAAAAGCAAAAAAAAAAATAAAAAATGGCTGCTTTGATATAAAACTTAGAAGCTGTAGATCTTTGGCACCCTTTAATCAAATGATTTATTAACAATATTTATGTGTATCATGTGTCTTCCCTGTGGGGAATTTTCTGATGTCACAAAGTAATAATGATGTCACTTCAGAATCTCAATAATACAATTATCATTTTATAATACTGTATACGCCGTTTAATTGTACTGGTACTGGACGGGTATCCAGTGACCAACTAAACACACACACACACGCACAATGCCTTTAATTTTTGTAGTGGTGTGTGAACCCAACTGACTGACATGTCGGGTAACATTTTTTTTTTTTTTTTTTTGTTATCGATAAAGCTTTCCTTTTCTATATTTTGCCAGTGTTATTCATATCGAATGGCTTGAAATAAAAATACGACTAACAGAAGTTTGAATGCCTCATGCCGACCACTATATAAAAGATAACTAATGATGGCGCTATTGACGCTTTGCTGGATGAATCATGCCTGGGGAGTGTTGTAATGGAATGGAATGCATTCGCGGTATAGCGACCTTTTAAAGATTAAATATTCTTGTAAATGTCTCTTAAACTTGGCATTGATATTCTTCTTTCTTTATTCTATTCTTCTTCCTCCACAGTTACAACAATATGATTGTGATTGATAATAATAACTTCATGAACTGTTAGTATCGTTATTCTATATAATAAGCGTGCACCTCTCGATAAATTATACTTGTAGGCCTATCAACTCTAAACGTGAAAGTAAGATGGTTAGGACCGGCAAGAATAAAGGAGAGATTTCATGTTCACGAGATCAAACTTGTTAACCCTTCAAGATTCGTATTATTATGAGAAGTGTATAGACCTTATTGTGTAGCTATAGGCCTACTCCCAAGCAAATTTAATTCGTTCCTTTGAATGAATGAAGCATGATTATAATGATATAGAGAAAATTAAGAGTTTTATGGAATTTTGAAAAGCATAATAGAATATATTTCTAAACATAACAGTCATTTAGGTTAGCATCATACTCACACACACAATTCACAGCTGAACAAACAAACAAAAACTTATTAGTTCGATTTATAGCAAGGCGGGTGCTAAATCTCCCGCTAGGATCTATCCCGTCCTCGGTGAGATGGTAGCCCTCTGTTCGATCCCTTGCATGGTTGTTGATCTGTATAATAATGAGGCATTCATCATTTTCTTGGTGGCCAAGTAAAAAATTGCACCAATGTAAGAAGAAAAAGTACTAAAACATTTTTGTAAATGTTTGAGCCATAACTCCCTATACTTAATGTTGAATAATAAAAATTGAAAAAAGTTTTGATATTCATGCAGGATTATTATGAATTTCTTATCTACTGAATGGGAAAAAAAATGATTGAGGGAATAATTATGTGTGTATAGTGCAAAAGCTAATTTCTATAATTATAAGATTATTCAACGCGAGCTCGTGGCTTATTTCATGTACGTGTGACTGACGTGATGTGGCCAGGAACTTTATCTTTGGAAAACATGAAACGGGAACCTAAAAACTGTAAGATATAACTGTCTTATTTTAGCTCGATTGTTTGATTTCATCATTTTAATCAAAGTCAACTTTGATAAAGAATAATCCCATGATGATGTCAATAGCAGTCACCACCGAAAACTTTATTAGGGCCTATCCCACTAGGGCCTGTCCCCAAAAGATATCATTATTCCTTGTTACCAAGTCGAAAACGATGGAGTCAAAAGGGGGACCGAGCTTTCCATCCTTTATAAGCATCACAATCTTCGTCACAGGCACAAGGATAAACATTGTAGGGAAAGGTATTGCGTGATAATGAACCGCACATACAACGAGCACAGTCTGAGGAGGGTGAAGGGACACAGAACATGACTAATGAAAACAAAAGGGATGGGTTAGAAGTCAAAGGCAGGGAGCCAAACAGGTAAGGAAGGTGGATTATTAAAAAGCAAAGGGGTGAACAAACAAAAGGCAGAGGTAGGCCAGTGATGATCAAAGGAACCACACAATATCGGGGGCAACTTGTGTCTGAGAAAGATGAATAGGGCGGCAACATCAGATAACTTATAAGGAAAGTCACCAAAAACAAATAAGACTATAAGAAAGTGCCCGTCTAATATGCCAACCATTGAAATAATAAATTGCTGCTAATGAGGGGAGAGGAACTGAGCATGCTAAATAGGAGAGGCAAATCTGCGCGAGATAATAACCCCGGCTTGAATATCAAGTTGTATAGACTTCATGAAAGATTTTCGAGCGTATGAAAGATTGTGGGATTCCTAAATCCATACCTGTTCTTTTTTTTTTCTGTCCCCCCCCCCCCCCCCACAATACGGAATCTGATAAAACGGTGGACTCAAGTATGTCCTGAAAGAGATTAAGGCCTATACTTAAGTAGGAGGTTCGAGAGATGTTAATAGTCTCTCCGGTCTTATTCCCAATTTTGATCCCATGTATGCCCTCACTCAGAAAGATATTGGAAATTATTATGTGTCAATTAAGCTAGCTATTATAGATGGATCTGCCCCAGAGAAAAGAAGACAATGGATTCACGTCTCATTGTATGTCTTTATGATGGTAATTGTCACCATCCCTATATACCCAATAGTGGCAAATACCACGGGGGTGCGCGAATAAGCCATGCAGTTCGGGGTTCCACTTTGAGCATGAGCAGAAACAGGTAATTTTGTACCAGCAGAGCATGTTGGTTTTAAATCTACCGAGATAAGCATCTGTGATGTAATGATTATTCAAGTAATCCTTAGAAGTATGCTTGCCACCACATCCACCTGACAGCAAAAGCAGTATTTGGCAATATGAATAGAATATGATTGTTAATACATTCACAATGCAAAGAAATGGATGCTTTCCAAAGTTGTCAATTGATTAATCATTATCACCTGATCTACGCAAGTTCATCCTTTGTTTGAACATGACTGATGAATCCCACAAATTTATACGTTGGGCAAGCTAATGCATTCCGTCGCTTGAAACTGGTGAAGTGCATAATCAATTGAGAAAGAAGAAAGATCATTTGTACCCAATTGCACATGAGCTAACCCCGAACTGGCTTATAGAAACTGCCCAAAATTGCTGCTAAAAATCAAGACTCAGATACACCTCTATGACTTGGGATAGTCCGGACATTCATCTGACAAATCCATTTATTAAGCCCTACGTGAAGATTATCACGAAATGTGATCAACATTATCAACACTATTAATCCGAAATGCTGAATGTATTGACAAGTTTAAATCAATGCTGAAAACGTATTCATTTACTCAATCCTAATTTTTGTTGGTGTTATAGTACATAATGTTGTATTTTAATTTGATGTTTTCTGTATTAATGCGCTTAGAAACGTCAGTACTAAGTGCTATAAAGGCCTAAGTGTTATTTTTATTGATTATGATGATGATAATGATGAGGATGATGATGATGATGATGACTATTATCATTATTATTATTATCAGTTTCATATGTCGGAAACAATCGTAAAGTTGACAGATTCTATACACTTTTACAACACGCAACTCAGATTCACACTTCTGTACTGTATTTCTTAGCGTGATTGACTTTGGTTTTATAATTTTTATATGTACAGCCTGTTGATATCAAAATATATTCTACATTAGGGTTATGAATCTCCAGACTGCTTCTATAGTTGGCGGTATCGAACGGAGCCCGATAATCAAAGACAGAAATGCATCTGTAACATTTTCTGTGCATCAATAGCAAACTGACAGCCATTTGAAAAATGTTAGCCCAGATTTAATTGATAATCTCAAGGCTAGGGTTGTACCAGGGAGGTGGGAAGAGACGTCTCTTGTGGTAATATCTATTCGAGTTTACACCGAAAAAGTTCTAAACTTTGTTGGTGTGCATGTGCATGGTTGCGTACGCGTATTCCAGCCCTTTCTGTCCGTTGATTGGCTTCAATGGCTTCAATGGCTTCAATGCATGTACAGTGTACTGTAGTGGGTAGTAGCAAGAGCGCACAGGTGAACAAGCTCACATCCATCCAGTACTTTCTTTGATTGTGTGCGTACGTGTCGTCGTGTGATCCCAGAGAGATTTTCTCTGATCCCGACTAGAGTGCGTGGGATGAAGTGTATTCCACACGCCTACACACTCACGTTGTGCACAATCTACTACTCTCTACACACTTGTACACTGTGTGTACGACCCACCTTCTCTCCACAAAACGTGAACATCGGGCGCCGTCGGTGAGTGGGGTCGAGCGTACACAGCTCAGCCATCCATTACTACTGCGAGTGACGACTGCTAGTACAGTGTGGTACTGGTATTACGCGCGACGGAGGCAGAGCTAGAGACAGCATTTCAATTCTAGGGATTGTTGTCGGAGAGCCAGCTTTTCGTGGATAACTTTAACGGAATAAGTCACCATCATGAACGGTGAGGACGTTGAAAACCTCGATAGTTTGAAAATCGAGGACGGACACCAAGATGAACAGACAAACGGAGCCCCAACGGAAAATTCGGAGGATGCTACTGTAGAAGAGCAAGCACCAGAAGCAGAGCCAGAAGAGCCAGCAGAGCAGGTGGAAGAGGTGGAGCAAGAGGCAGAGCCAGAACCTCAACCTGAAGAGCCGCAATCAGAACCTCAGCAGACAACGGAGCCAGAGGAAGAAGAGGACGAATCGACAGATCAACCCATCACATTGTACATTAAGGTATGAACTACAAACTAATCTCAATGTCACACAACTCACAAGCTCCACAGTGTATTTCTATATTGGATTGGTAAACTGTAAAGCTTTTAAAGGTCCTACTATAGTACTAGGATCTAGTAAAGTTTAAAATTAAGTAGTGCTTATGCGCTACTTTGTAGGAACACTTTAAATTGTGAACACCACACCTCATCGTCCGCCGGGAAGCCACTCATGAGGGGGGCTCCCGCTCATGGATCCCTTCTCCTCATGAGCACCCCAGCCACACTCATGAGGCCCCCTGTTCAATTCTCATCCATCTCACATCTATCATACAATGTATAACGTAAGCTGCCCGTATTTTGATCACAACGCCATCTAAAATTCGACCACCTGCTACATGTAGGGTCTAAATTACCGTCTATATAAAATTTCAACTGAAACCTATTTAAATAGAAGTCTAACAAAGTGTTGATAAAGACTGACTGTTATGTGCTTTTGCACGTAACACTGGAGGTCAAATCTTGGTGTGCGTGCCAGTAAATTGTCACAAGTTCGCACAGTGATAGTTTGTTACACACACATGTCCATTCCGTCAAATTCTGTCTGCTTTTTGACAAAAATTAAGTTTTAATCAACCGCCAATGTGCAGCAACCCACTGAAACACGGGCGCCAGCAGGTTTGCTCAATGCAGGGCTGCCGTACCTATCGGCCGGATCCAACCGAAATTTTTGGTGCTTTTTTTCTGGGGCTTTCACCTCTCCACACACGAATCAGCCCCATGAAAGTGAAGTCTGACATCATTTTACAAATATGCATTTTAAAGAGAAAAATGAAATAATCTCGAACTAAATATCTAGGTGGTTTCTCACCTTTATCTTGTGCATATATTCCAAAATACTTTTCCACACTGATAGAGTATCCATGACTGTATGAGACGCACATTAAAAATCAAGATAACAACAACAGGGCTGCCAACTCTCACGCATTGAGCGTGAGACTCACTCATTTTGGTCCTTTCTCACTCTAAAGCTTTATTTCATTTGCATGCATTTCTATTGATCTCACTCATTTTGACTCCTAAATTTAGCATTGGCCTATGGGGGTCTCAATCTCAACTAGTTTCCAGTGTTGGCAGCCCTGCAACAACATGTTGATGGATGGGGTAGGGGATATCCATCTCATTAACAGTGTGTAGTTTACACTGAAAACAAGGGTGCAGTGAGGGGAAACATGGGTGTGGTGGCTCTCTGCGAGTTTTGTGTATTTCTCTCTCTCTCTCTCTCTCTCTCTCTCTTTAATAAAGAAGTAGGCCTAGGCCTACATTGTATGTTGTAGCTAGTCGAACTCTCTGGCCCAATAAAGAGCATATTTGTAGTTTTCCATCTTATACGCTTAGGAACACAGAGTTAGAGGTCTACAGTATTTCTTTCAGCAGTAATCTCCCCTGTCATTTCTGTTGGCATGTAGGTCCTCCTACTGCATTGTATCAATCATAAATGTTGACAGTACTAGTAATAGTAGGGAGCTTTAGATTTTCGCGATTGGGACGTTCAGAGGAAAAAAAAATTCTGCTCATGTGCAAGAACGCGCATCAAGTCGATCTATTTTTAGCTCGTGCCTAAGTTTTTCACTACGCGCTCTGGGCTATTTTTACGTCCGCTCAATTCACGACGCAGAGAGCCACTTCATGCATCGATCAAAAGGGGGCGCCATATTATTTTTTATAGGTTGCGTCCCAGCATAAATCTAAAGCTATTTTTCTGCACGACGCAAGGGGAGAGGAGAACGTCCAACGCACTTGTCGTCTCAAACGTCCGCGCCACAAATCTGAAGCTCCCTAATATTATGCTGGTACAAAATGCACTGTGATATTTTATTGAAATGACATTTGATTGCAATGAGCTTTGGCATTGCATCAATTGATTCTTTTTAACACTGAGCAAGAGACTTTCTACAATGTACAGTGTGAATTTGTTTTTTTTTTTTTCATTTTACAGTATACTCTAGTCATCTACATGCACAGTAACACTGTACTTGAAATGTGAATACAAGTCATGGACTTCATGTAATCATTCTGGTATTCATGCAAAATGGTTTGCACTGTTATTTTAATCTCATGTTACTTGTCATACCTTCTCTGACATAGTGTACAGTTGTAACCAGAAACTGAACCAATCAACATCAAATTTATAATTATATGGTATTCCAATTGAAAAAACAAAACTACAAAGGTTTGAAAACTTGTATAATTTGCACCTATAAACTTTATGGCAGTCAGTGTCTGCAGGGGAGGGGAGGGAAAGGGAGAAGGGGGGGGGGGGGGTAAGGTGGTATTGGAATATATAGCCCACATGTCAGTGATCAACATACAAATGTATGTCTGGATGCTTTGAAATAAAGATGATGGTATAATAAGATCATTATTTTTTAACTACACATGTGTGTGAGCCCTATTGGCCGCCAGCAATCATTTCATACTAAAGATTCTATGCACACGTGGTATATAATTCCATGAATTAGATTTGTAGTGGTCACAATGCACTGCAAGTACTGCATACAGTAATCAGCAGTCTAGACCAACAATCAAGCTACCGGTACACAGTGCAAGTACTGATGATTTATTGGTCATAGTACAGTGGTGTACAAATGTACTGTACAGTTACAACTGTATGTAACATTTGCCTTCCATATTCACAGTGTACGTGTAAATAATGTACAATGACCATCACTATGATAATAACAGACTTTGAGTTTTTCATACAAAATATATTCATTGTAAAAGGAATTGTTTCTTGCCATTGTCACTATCTAAATGCAGAAGATGGTACATACATTAAAAATATAGGGCCTATAGACTCCTGTGCCCTTGCTATAAAATGTTTGGTGTACATCATGCATACAATGCACTAGTATGCATACTGGGTTGTACAGACTCATCCGTGTTGGAAAGTAAGTAATTTGCACTGTTACCTGTACAACTGTACAGTGGTCTTGGACTTTAATTGTTGAATTGAAAGCGTTCATTCCTTTTTGACCCAGTTTAATTACAAGCTGTACAAGTCATGAGGGAGCAATTGAATTGTACATTGTAGGCCCTACACACTTCACATGCTGTAGAAAGATTTTGAGTAAACAATGATTTGTTGTCACTTGCAAGTAATTTTACAAATCAATGCTAATTGTCAGCTATTCTGTACATTACATACAAGATGTATCCCGACATAGTACAAGTGTGTGCAGTAGTATTCATACTATGTGTACAATTTCTGTATGTTGCTGCATGTAAACTATTCAAATGATACAGTACAATTTTTTGTACTGTACAGTTGTAGGTGTGACATGTCTCTGCCTGAAGTCTGTAAGCAATCAGTCTATTTTCATCACACTGTAGCAAGTCACAGTACATGTATCTTTTATGTGATCTGACCATAGGGGAGGGGGCCTTCTGTTTGCTCAGGACTTCAAATCAGGACATTGTATTGACAGGTCAAAGGTTCTCCTCATGTAAATCATGGAATCGGCACAGCCTTTATGCCCCCTCGGGCCATTCTGTAAACAGCAGGAGCGAAGATCTGACCTGGCCTTTCAACAGCACCTGAGACGAAAAATAAACTGAATTGTCTCTTCTGGGTGAAAAGAGAGAAAATACTGTTTAGTCCTTGAAACAAACATGCTCCCAGTTGTAATGTGTCTATAAACTATTCACTGTCCAGATAACCTTTCTGTGGAGCCATGGTACTGATTCTCTCAGTGCCTCCAGTATCAAATCATAGCCTAAGACAAAACCGACACTGCATTTTAGATGCTTGTTGCTTTTTCAAATAATGGTGAATATGGTTTATATATGCAATTAATGCCAACATACATACAGTTGTACTACATGTACATTGTAGCTAAAGTTTTGCTTGGTAACTTCAGTATGGTATAGAGCACAAAGAAAGAAATCAATAATACAATGTCTGTGAACACATACAGTATTGCATATACAACGTATACAAGGCCTTGTATGTGTAAACTGTAAATGCGTGCAGTGTAGGACTACATAAAAGTAGCAGATGTACAGACAAGTATGAACCGAAGAGTAGAAACTGAAAGGATGTACGGTAGTGATGAAAATCTCTTTCAAGAATCATATTTTCGTATTTGTGTGAAAGATACAGTATTATACAGATCATACAGAGATATACAAATAAGTTGTGCAATTACTACTGGGTAAACCCTGACCTTCATATCTTGCATAGATTTCAGGCAAAAGTCTCGATTTTGTATTCCTTTTTAAGATCTGACATTCTTTCCACCCCAGCACAGTATAGTACGGAAGCCAAACGACATGCGATTAAATACTAGTGCGAGCTTGTTAGGTGATTACAATGTCATTGATTTACCATGGCAACTAATGCTTTTCAATATTACAGAGTTGTGACGTGATGGTATCTAAGATTCATTCATAGAAAACAGTGCATGTTAAGATTGTACAATGTAGTTTCAACCTGACATTGTAAAGAAATATCTGTATGCAAGGTTCATGAAGAGTACATGTACGTTGTATGCGTTACAGTATTGTACATTTAGGTACTGGATGCTTAGTGTCACCCATTAAAACTGAGCATTTGTTGAGAGCATGAGACTATTTCAATTGAACATGTGGATCATTCACATTTTTTTTTTAAACTGAGTATTCTACCACAATTTTATCATTATTGTTATCAGCAAAACAGAATGGGAAGTATTCATTTTGATGCTGTAAAGAGATGAGTACCTGTAGTAAGGCACTATAAAATCACTGACTACCAATTTTCAAGTTGATTTACACCATGTAAAACCTAAGATGAGATTTTCATTTTGTCATATAAAATTTAGAGATAATGGTCTTGAGTTTCATGAATACACTTTACAAATACACATGTAAAAATATTAATTTTGACAAGCTCCAATTCATCTTTTTAACATTCTAAAAGACTTCAATGTGCACAAACTATGAAGTGGGTGTGCACATTGTACACTGCATGGCATGCTTATTGCTGTATCGTATGCATGGAGTACATGGCTTGATTGAAATACTGTACGTTGTAGCGTAATTGTACAAATTGTTTTCAAAACCCATGTACAAGGTCACATTCCAAGTCCCTTTTATGGTCTGACTGCAGAATGATTCAGCAGCCAAATATTGATTTTGACAATTATGATGATGATCATACTGTACAAACTGTTTTAGTTTACAGTCCTGGCTTTGATAGTTAAAAGTTCAATAATGCACACAATGGTCTGTATAAAGAATAATCAAGGATGCTTTTTCTTGTATGGCATTTGTTATCAGAGATTGTTTCTGACAACCAGAGAGCTTGTATTAAAAAATATTTTTCAACACACATAAGATTATAAAGAAGACAACTACTGGTACAGTAGCCTATTGCTTACAAACTGGATTCTGAGTATAAAAAACATATTTTGTACATTAAATACATTTACACAGTGTAGGAACAGATGCGATAGATACATTGTACAACATTGTTATTGGGTCTTCAGGGAAAAATGTCCATAAATTTCTTTGGCAAGTCGTTATTGTACAGTTGTACCAATCTACACCCTACATTGTAGTACTACACATGTCAACTGTAGCTGAATGTAAAGTACAGTACTTTGTTTAAATACAGTGTGCAAAAACTAATGACTGAAGGATGTTTCAGGTGCTGTGATATTTGCATTCCTCAAGTACATAAATTGCATTAATTTAATACATCTGTACACTCATACAGTTTGTACATGTACATGTAGTGCAGAGATTGTCGAATACTCATGAATTAAAAATACTTCTATTAATTCAGCATTCCGGTTGTGCTATGAAGCACTGATAGGTATTGCACATTGTAACCATGCAAGGAGACATTAATGTACATATTGTATACTGTAATGTTTCATTTGTTTTCACACTTGTTATACTCGTACACTGTATGTCCAATAGGCCAACTCAGTAGGATGCACTACAGGTACAGTATGGACCGACATGCACATGGATGTAATGGCTATTACTTACACTTGTAATAGTAAATGCTTCTATTTATCACCCATGTAGCCCAGAAAGAGATACTAACATAAAAATGATCTTCACCGTCAAAAAGTTCTGTTTCTTGTTGTCAGTCATAGCTGTGGTAAATACAGTTGTTAAGGAGAAACAAGAAGAATTGGAAGAAGGTATTCAACAGTGAGAGAAATGGGTGTGTGCCTTTTCAAAACTTGTCACATTGGGAAAAGGTTGCAGTATCACTGATAACGACATGAACTTTAGCCCCAGGTATGTCGTTTAGTCTTTTGGTAAAAGATAATGCAGACCCTACTATCTTTATAAAACTTTTGCTGTATATTTGTACATTTGTATCATACAATATGGGGTACAACTGTAAATATCTGAATAAGTCTTGACTGTGCATATTTTGAAATGCTTGAAGAAACAATGATAGAAAATACAGTGTACAATGTATGTCATTCCCCCCCCCCCCCTCCATCTCTGTGTCAATAAAGAGATCGGAGATAAATAATGAAATGATAAGCAACACTTTGAGGGGGGAGGGAGCAACTTAGAACTGACTAGGAATGTTCCCTTTTTCTCTTTGTAAAAAGGTGATTACATTGTACGTATACAACTGTAGATTGTCTGCATTCCAATAGATACTCAGCAATATTTCAAGTGGAGTGTTCAAGACTTTTGATTGCACAATCAGAACATTCGCCATCATTAAATATGCATCATAATACTAGTACTTTACACGTATCTTGAGAAGTTTATGAGGTGCTCATTTATTGACTAGTTTCCTGCAATGAGAGATCGTGTGATAATGGCACAAGGGGCGGCTCTACATGTACCTCTTCCAGTAGATTCCAAGCAATGTTCTCTGTTGCATGAAAAATGGGGTGAAATGAAGAGCAAACAGCACTCTAGTCACATTTTCGTGCAACAACAATTTTACATTCTTGCGCCGCCAGGCATGGACAGCATACTAGGTTTTCTCGTCTATTTTGAGCACCGAGGTCAGATAAAAGGTTGAACTCTTGTAACGTGATTGTACGGAATCCACCCTGCAAGCAAGGAATCAAGACAAGGCATTGCTACATGTACATGAACTCCTCTAGATTGAGATGAGCCATGAGGGCAGAGTCTTCTTGCGCCCTTTACTACTAAAAGCATCCTGACACCATTGATGCTTCAGCTACATCAGGCCCTGTTATCAACCCATTGCTATAAATGGAAACTGGTTGTACTGCATAGCAAACCTTGAAAATTACAATACCTTGGAGGCAAAAATGGTGGAAAGTCATAAAGCGGTATCAAAGTTAAAGTCTCGTCCACTGAAAGATTTATATAAAGATAATGTCATACAAACATGTAGCATACAGTTGTATTCATTATATGTTTGTAAAGCCACATCTACACGTAGTATGCACAAATTATCTTTTTGACCATTTTCCATTAACACTGTATTGCTAAATAGTTAAATGAATTAATTTCTTAATTCTCTGAAGTTGCATTTTCATCATTGTTGTTGGTTAAAGTCTGCTTTGAAAGGGGTGACATTTCACTAGCAAACAAGATCTGTATTAATCAGTAGACACAGAGCTACAGATGTAACCAGTACATATTGAATCTTCCACCTCCCTGGTACAGCATTCTCTTTGAACCCCAGCCAGAGCCCCCAGTTTCATGTGTGGCCTGTGTTTTGTGTTGCACGGAGGTCGGGATGAAAGCTATTGGGTTAACTTATTACCGTAAAGTTCCGTGTATAAGACGCACTATTTTTTCGTCGGAAAACGTTGAAAATCGGGGGTGCGTCGTATACACGGGTACAGTCGAATCACGGAAAAAAATCCGTCATGTACACCCAATTTTATAAGGCCAACTTGGGGCCATGTATGCCCATCGACGTTTGGAAGGTAAGCAATCACTAAAACTTACGGATAAAAGAGCGATCTTTCAATCTGGACACACACAAAAGCTGCAAATACTAGTACGAGATAAACTTACATCGGCCTTGTGCAGTAACGATGTATCAATCTGGCCATAGACAACACTAATCAAAAGCTGTAACAGCACTGCTGTATGCTACCGATGTCAGTCTACCAAGCTACCAACAGCCAACCTAGTAGCTGGAATACGCGATGTACAGGTATCATTACTAAATTACCGATACCGTAAAACTTATCAATGTACTAGTATCAATATGGCCATAGACAAAAGCTGTAAAATACGGAGTAGGATCGACACTATGTCACCGTAAATATGAACGATGTGTGAAGCATGCATGCACATGTCGTTCGTATGCTCTTCATTTCACGAGTGCGAGGCCAGCTAGGATAGCACAGCTAGACTGTAGCTAGCTAGCTAGCTAGCAAGCCTTTGGCAAAGGCAGCAGCTGCAGAGAGAGGCTTTTGCAATGGACTCGCGTGCACACAGCGATCGGATCGAAGCGCGCTTGCCCGTTGCGCGCTGTGTGTGCAAGTCCGTTGCTCTCTGTGTGCATGTGCTGAAATTATAGCGAGCTGCCTTTTGCAAAAGGCTAGCACTGTGCATACAAACATGGTACAAGAGACACACATGTTACTGGTAACAGTGCATGAGTGTAATTACCGTACGCACCGTACGTCTTGCCGTATGATCCCTCTGCTACACTTGTTGATGTTTTTCTTATTTCTCGTAATGAACCTTCCAGTCTGACATGCGTCAATATGCGAGACACCCTCTGCTATGTATGACAGCAAAGATCGTACTTTACACTCATGAGTACGATATGCATGACACATGTACCACGATTGAAAGGCGAAACAATAGCAAGTGAGTACCGAGACAAGTCTCGCATTTTGCGTCTTCCATATTTTGTTGATGTCCGATGAATACCGTTAAAAGAAAATATAAAAGGAAACGAAAAATAGAGCAAATACATGCTGCATTCTAGGGAAATTTTGAGCTGAAATAATATGTATGACACATGCAATATTTGCGTGGACATTTTCGTGTTTTTTTTTTTTTAATTTTAGGTCCGAAATTAGGGGTGCGTCTTATACACGGGTGCGTCTTATACACGGAACTTTACGGTAATTATGTGTGTTTCAGCAGAAAAGATAGTACTGTGAATGTGGTTGCCAGGTGGAAATTTAACACATTTTGCAAAAATGATTATGTCACAAAAATATTGAACTACTGTGAAGGGATCCTTGATTCTACTGTATGAATGTGCAAATGCCTTTTATAGTTTCATGATATCTTGAGCAAGCAAATTTCACTGATACTGGCACAGTGTGAAAAAGTGATCATGTAGGCATAGGTACAACTTGTACCTAGATGGAAAAGGTGTTACTTAAAATTACAGTATAAAGAGAGGCCACCTCTCCCCATCATTCAGAGTGTATTGTGTCTCTCAGGATCAAGAAATTTTATGAAGTGTATCAGACATACATTTTAATGTTGTTTTATGTTGGAGATAGAGAAAGAAAGACAGAGAGTGAGGGGAGAGATAAAGCGTTGTTTGTGGACTACATCTGTACGTAGGTTGGGCAAATTTTCATGAGGGAATAATTTCTCAACAAACAATGTAGTTTCAGACCAGTGGTTTCAATCTGTGCAGTTGTTTCCACATTCCCCCAAATGGGGTGCCCTGTGCGGATATCAACAACTTAACAAGGGAGGATTATGATTTAGAAATATGCCAGCTGTTTTGTAGCTTCAGGCTGGTGAAGATGCGTCATCCGTCTAGCATCACTTGGTATAATAGTTTGGGTCTGACTAGAAGTCTTGGGGCGCGATACTAAAATTTTTTCTCTGGTGGCCAGTTCGGACCACTAAAAGCTGTGTATTCTGACATTTTGGTAGGGTGAAAATGATACAGTGTACATTATACTGTATGTGGTGCCCCAAAACTGCTCTAAGTTATGGATTGTTATGTTTGCTTAGAGTCTAAGCAAACATAACAATCCATTTTTGATCTCGTTTGCCCCATCAGGCCGCCAAAGATAACCTTCATTGTAATCTGGTGGCCCAACATCAAAGTTTAGTGGCACTAGGTCATCACTTGTGTTGAGCCATAAGTCTCCATTTACCTGTACTCTTTACATTTTAGCTTTGTGAAGGAGAATCTACAGTGTACTTTATGTTGCAAGGAACTGATCGTTCAAAATACAGTGTATTTGATGAATGACATATTTTGATATGGACTGTCTGAACTGAGCCAAAGAATGCATTATTTGAAAATAATTTGCTCTTCAGATTGGTCTTGAAGAAAGATTTGGAAAAATTGTGCAGAGACTTTGCCAGTGCATACAGTAGGAATTTTATGATGGAGATGGTATGTGTATTTCACATATTTGCAAGTTTATATTGTAGACTATGCTATGCAAAGTAAATCAAGGCCTTAAAGATTATGTTTAATACCATGGTATTTATGATGCTCATTAATTGTACCATATTTGCATTTTTGCTGTGGTTCATAAGTATTTACAAATTCATTGTTTGGTAACAAAATATTAGCTCCAAACAGCGACACGCCCAGGCATGCAAAATTTCTATCTGGCTTTACTTTATTGACACAATTTGTGTACACTGTACTCCAGTCAATGTGCTGAAGGTGAAATACAAGTTCTGGTGCCAAATCATTTATCAACTGGGAGCTGCATGTACATAAATGCAAAACATTTTGAATAAAAGTCACAGTATTTTACAGTCATATAGAATGATATGTTTCCAGTATACAGTAGAAAGTTCATCTACGTTTCTGCAAACTTCATTTCATGTTTCTGTGTAAAGCGTGTGTACAGTAGGGCCTATATCAGCATTCTCCTCTGTTTTTTTTCTTTTTTTTCTGTTTTTGATCAGTGACTACAATGACCTGCTTGGTGTGCTGCTGAACACTTGTCTCATGTTTCTACAAGGTCTCATGTATCAATTGCTTGATGGGATATCAGGTTCCATGCTACAGGTTCCATGCTACAAAGTACCATGTTGTAGTTGGCAATGATGGCATTCACAGATAACCAATGCTTTATAGTAACATGAATGAGATCAACAGTATGTCTGACATCTTCAATATCTATTTCACACATCTAGTAGGATATTAAAGGACAAGTTCACCTTCATAAACATAAGATTGAGAGAATGTAGCAATATTAGTAGAACACATCAGTGAAAGTTTGAGGAAAATTGGACAATCCGTTCAAAAGTTATGATTTTTTGAAGTTTTTGTGCAGTAACCGCTGGATGAGAAGACTACTGCAGTGTACGATGTCACATGCGTACAACAATATAAGGAAAATATGAAGAGAATTTCACAAAATTCCATCTTTTGGAAAAAGTACACATTCCCCTGACTCGTTACCGACAAATGTTATGGGTAATATTATTCCCCCTGCCTTTAGAAAGAGGCAAGTCAAGTGCTCTTTTATTATGCGAAAAAAGTGAAAACATGTTGAATTTTCTTTTACATTTTCTTTATACTGTTGTACGCATATGACTCACAAGCTGTAATAGTCTCCTCATCCAGCGGTTCCAACACAAAAATTTAAAAAATTCATAACTTTTGCATCGATTGTCCAATTTTCCTCAAACTTTCACTGATGTGTTCTACTAATATTGAACATTGCATTTTCTCAATCCTTATGTTTATGAAGGTGAACTTGTCCTTTAAGACAGATTATTCAGATACAATGTAGATGATGCTTATGGTTGACAATGAATAAAGGAGTAACATGCTCTATCTGAATCCCCCCAATAAAAAACAATAAACATACAAACAAAACAAAAAATGAAACTTTATACATTTTGTATAAATTTGCTTGACTTGTCAATAGCTCTCATGTTGTTTGTAAAAAGTTCTATGCTGTTTCTCTATGTTTGGCCTTTGATGTCACTGTGGAATGCTTTCAAAGGTAAGAGAGATACATTGCATTGAGAGTAAAGATTATAGATTGAAGGAAGTGACCACATACTCTCCTTTTTAGACAGAAAATTAAGTGAAAATTCTGTTTCAGTTGAAATAGGCCTCCACTGCGATGAAGGATTTGTGATGACACTTCTTGCTTTATGAAGCTCAGTGACATTAATAATTTGAGCCCTGGTGCTCGTAGTGATTGCCCATCTATCTTGATGCTCTTGAAAAGATCGTATACATGAAGTTTAGTTAAAAATTATTCTTTCATTTAGTTTTTTTTTAGACTGCTCCAGATTGTGTCATTTTGTTTTGATTTTGTTTTTTCTTGTTTTGCTTTGTTTGTTTGTTTGTTTGTTTGTTTGTTTGTTTGTTCTTTTTTTTTTGGGGGGGGGGGTCGTTACGGCTACAGCCAGGGCTCATGACATCTTGATATCAAATAAACAACGAAGGCAAAGAGGGCTTTACAAATGGCACCAGTGTTATGATTTGATGTTGTACAGTGTACAGTACACTGTACATGCTACAATGTACACTGTACGGTACACATGTAATCAATGCTACATGTACAGAGACTCCAACCCCAAGCACCTTCTGATCTGGAGATTCTCCCGCCTGAAACCCCCTGAAAACGGGAGACTCCAACTTGATGTGCTCGAAGTTCCTTGAGGCCGGGGTCCAGGGCCCGCTTGGGCCCTGGCAGCTCTAATAATTAGGATTCTTGATGCTCTCTCTTGCTATCAAAGGCTTATTTTTCAACATACGAAGACAAAAAGTAAGAAATCATTTCAAGCGGGAGACACAGAGCCAGGGCGGGAGAAATTACCTCTCAGGCGGGAGAACGGGAGATTTTGCAAAAATGGGCTTTCGGCGGGAGATCTCCCGTCGAAAGCGGGAGAGTTGGAGTCTCTGCATGTATTATTGGTTTTGACTGTTCTTCCTTTCAGTTCCCTCCCCCCCCCCCCCCCCCCCTAACATACACATCCCCATATGGTCAAGCTGCCTGTATGAAAGGCTCTGTTTAGAAAGTTTAGGTGTGGGACTGAATGGCCCTATACCGCAGTACACAGAAAGTCCCTTTTCAGGTGTACACAGCATTCCAATGCAATTGCTCTTCACCGCATCAGATGGGCGTGCACCCAGTTTCAGAGTGCGTGTACTTTTCCTAGTCTCCTAGTTCAGACTCTTCTGTATTATGTTCCCTTTTGAAACTTCTGCTGTACAACTGCATGAATGAGCAAACATACATTATGTATACTGTACACATAGAAGACTGCAAAGCAGTGCTGATAACATTACACAAAACAATGTTTAGTGTACTATTTAGAAAGGAGATTTTAGAGGGCAGAATTCCATGGGTCTTTGATTGATGTCGCGATCTCCGTGGAGTACAAACATGATGACAGTTATGTTTGTATTGTTTGCCTAGTATGATCTGCATTCTTTCCTGACTGAAAACCACAGCTCTTTGGTATCCAGCTGATGTACATTTACACTGTATACTGACTCATTAGGAAAGAATAAAAGACATGAAAGAGAGTGTTCCATTGTGTTAAATCAATTAAGGAAATGAGTAATATAGGGGGAAAAAAAAGTTGTGTTGCCACTGTTGGAGACCCAATACTGGAAAAAGGTGAGAGGGCTGGTATATGAGACTACACCACCCACCACCATTGAGTATGCAGGGGAGGGTCATACAAAAGATGAAGCCAAGTATGACTGGAGTACCCTCCCCTGCCACAAACCCTGGCAGGCTGACAAAGTGCCATTGTGTCGTGTTTGTAGGTCCGGCTTTGTGCAAGCGGAGTCGTCCTATTCAGGGGGCTTTTTCGAGTGGGGTCAGGTATGCAAGATGGAATCAGCATCGCTCGGCTTCAGTTATCATGGGCTCACTCTGCCACTGCATGACAGCACACTTTTTATACACAGTTTATAACTCCTAAACACAAGTTCTGTTCACATTGGTGGTCACGTCTGGAGGCTGTAGATGTTGCATAAGATTGTTGTTATTACAAAACAAGTCAAAGAACATTTTTATAACTGTGACTTTAAGTAAATATCAAATCCTCTCCTAATGAATTTAGTACATTATGTCAGCAATGTCGAAGATAATGAAATAGTTGCAAGATCCAAATTGCCTATGATTAGAAAGATCTTGGCTACCAGTAAAGTGCACAGACTCTAACGACTACCAACACTGGTGTGTTGACCATATTAGCTTGGGACTACAGTTAAAGTTTTCATGTGAGCAATTTTTCATGCTCGGCCGGATAAGATGAATTTCTATTGTTTATAATTTTGTGAAATCAAGACATCAACTACTGGAAACTGTATGCAAGCAAAAATATTTGCGTGCTTTTATTTTTCGCGCTAGTTCCTGGTTGTGAGAAATGTGCAAAAATTTCAACACGACAAAAATGTCCACCTTTACAATACTCAAGAGTTCGTTATACGATTGTAACATACAGTGTGTACATCGTAGCATGTGTACCAGCAAAACAGGACTGCTTACCACTTCAATGTGCAGGTACAAGGCCTATTATATTGCTGAGGTAACATAAAGAATAATGCTATTAGTATTGCTATGAGTAAAGACAGAAAGCTATACAGTTATACATTTCACATTGAAATTGTATGGATACATCTGTGTTTCAGGTGCGAAATTAAAGACACACAGAAATAATGACTCTGATCCCGATATGAATGTCACACGCATTTCTCCGCTCAGGAGAGAACTCCACGATCGCGAATTTAACCACTTGCGAAATTGTTGGGAGGTGGCGATTCACGAAAATTTAGACTCACTAAATATATGGTGAATGTGCATTGTCTATGCTGATCTTGTTCTCCTTGGATTCAGAATCGCAGAATTATTCAGTCAAAAATGTTGACAGAATTTGTCATGCTCTCATTCCCTAGACATTAATTTTCCAGTGAGTGAAAAGAATGGCATGAATAGTGCTACATACAGGGGATAGGATAATTTTTTTTTCTCATTCCTTCCAACACTCCCCCCCCCCCCCCCCCCCAAAAAAAAAGGAAAAGAAAAAAAAAAAGAGAGTCCAGATACTGTTGAACAGTCTGGTTCTTCCAAAACCAACAGTACGTCCCTTGGTTATTTCGTGGAACAGACAATGGACTGAAAATTGCATCCTGCACTGGGCTGAAAGAAAGTCATTATAAACCTCAAATTGCCCAGGGCGGGCTGCAGTACCTACAATTTGTACAATGCATTGCAATATGACTGGAATATGCATTTATATTAAAACTTTATGACAAATGAACATCATTTACATTTCACATGCCAAATCATACAATACAAAACAGGCTGGCCTGGGAAACACAGAATGGTGGTTTTAGCCTACAGCACCTGTTGGATATGAAATGGCATGATACAGTATGCAATTTGTAGACAGGTTGTTTGGTTCAAATGTTCACAGTTTGCTGGGTGTTTATAGAGAAGAGGTCATGTGGGTGCATGCTGTTGCCAATTTAGGGATAGGATATGTCATCAGTGCAATGCTTTGGCAAGGTTTTGTCACCAAGGTGCCAACTGATATCCTTTTCCTTTGTTATATATATATATATATTTTGGTGTTACACTAGATCAGCATATCATTTGTACAGTTCATTTTGCCAAAAAAACTGCAGGCTTCATGGAACATACTGTTTTGCCCCAATATTATTGCTAAACTACAGCGTGTACATGTATCTCTTGCAGCAAGAAAGATTCAAATACTGTTTTTCCACCAAAAATAAGCCCCCCCCCTCCCAGAATACTACAATGCTCTTCCTAATCTTATTAAAGGTTGACACCCCTATTGTTTTTTTTTTGTATATGTGAGAAGAAATTTAAAATTTTGATGTGCAATAAATATCACATTTTCATCTAATGGCTGCAAGATAAGGCATTCATCACCTGATTTTTGCAGGATCGAATAGCTCAAAACATTGCAAGGAATTCATTGTTCATTCTTTTTTTTGGGGGGGGGGGGTGACTTGAATATTTTTTTTTCTTCTTCATAATACATGAAATCACACACTGACATGCCAAGATATAAGTTAAGCAAACAAGAATATGTCTGCATTGTCTGTTGCGATGTAAATGTCTGCAGATGTCTGCAGACTTACAACATGCTATGCCTGTTTGTACATGAAGAGTTTGTTCGCAAAAACCGATAAGTCCATATTTGCCAAATGGAGATATTTGCGATTAAAGGTCAAGAAAAATAAAGAGAATAATAAATTTTTTTTTTGCTCTTTTGACCATAACTTCAAAAAAAGTACCTTTATATGTAGTGACCAATATATCATTTAAAAGGTATTATTTTCTACTTTATGACAGAGACCTTACTTAAAAATCTTCAAAAATGGACTTAGCGGTTTTTGCGAACAAACTCTTCACATGTATTCAAGGTGTTGTAAGTAGTGACCCTGTGTACAGCTGAAGTCTCAAAAGCAAGCATAATAGTGGTGCACATAGGTCCTACAATCTGTGGCAGCAGTCTCTCACTTTCTATTTTGTCTAGAAATATAATTAGTTAATTTAGAAGCAAGCAAGAGAGTTTTTTTTAAATTCTCAGCTGCGATTTATAGACACTTAAAAAACTTTCGGAGCTTGTGATAACAAAAAGAGTCACAGTATCACAGCAACCCTTTTTTTTTTGGTCTTCTCTATATTCATATTGACCATTCACTAAACTTGAAAGTAAATACACAAGATTTTCATTTTTTTTTTTCTTGTATAACATACATAACTCAGCATTCTGTCGATAAAAAAGAAATGACAGTGTAGTATCTGTTTGAATGGAGCTATGACTGCACAAACTATAAAGTGTGTACAATGTGGACTGGCCGTGGTTTGTCTTCACTTGTGGTCATGTGACCAGCAGGTTTCAACTCTCTAGTGTGAGAGGTAACGTGGGTCAAAGTCCTAGCTCTGAATGGGGGCAACCATGCAGGCGGCTGCTCACTTGTTAGGGCCAGCGTTTGGCTTGAAATAGGCTAGGTTACAATGTAAAGTACACACTTGATGAACAATGCTAGTCGTCTATTGATTTGGTACTGAATCAGCCTTTGTGCTGTACACACTCAGGAGATGTGTAGGAAGAAATTATTGAATTATTTATTATTAAATTATTTTTTTTTGACAAGGTTTTGACAAGGAAAATTTCTTTCTAGTGATACACATACAGGGAAATCTCATCAGGAATGGTTTATAGTAATAGTACATTCATTTTCATTTTCATTTTTTTTTTTTTGGGGGGGGGGGTATAGGGGTGGCGAGGGGAAAGGGGAAACTGCAAAATATGGTGCATGGAAAACAAGTATCCAAGACATGTTTGCAGTACAAAGATTTTGTACATCTGTAGGGATGAGGGTGTGTGTTTTAGCAATATGATTTATTGCTTCTTTGCTATGTACAACCACAACAATAAGATTTGCCTAAATTAAAAAATAATTCTTTCCTTGAAGTTATGTTACATTTATTATGATTATGATTATGATTATGACTATAACTATGATTATGATTATGATTTAATGGGATTATGATTATGATTATGGTCATTATTTTTATTTTGTATCCACAAGCCTAAGGGGAGCACAGCCCCAGGCCATGAAACTTTTGGTACATGTACCATTCTGTAGCTGATTGCAGTCCTGCCATTTCAAATTTTGATCATTCATTTTGCTACCAATTTTTAGTCAGTGCATATTTTCAGATCTCAATTGTTAAATCTTGAGTCACTAAGCCTCAGTTTACTTTACTGCAACAAGTCATTCATTAACGCAAGAATGTGAATGGGAACTGACATGCACTCTCTTTGTAGCAAGCCACACAGAGTTTGTGCAATGTGCACTTGACCTAACCCTCGATAAGTAGTCAATATTTGTTTTATGATATTGCATTCTTGCGGGGTATTTGGCGGAGAGTTCAAGGAAATAAAATAGTGCCTGATATTGCAGACACCAAATTGATCTATTGTACATTTGGAACTGGTGACTGTACATGTAAATTGCATTTCTTATTTGACAAGGGTATGACCTGGCATTACAAAACCAGTAAAAAGCTGCCAGATATTATTTAGTGGAGGTCAAATTGTGAAAGAGGAGATCCTGAGCTTCATCAATGTTGTATTCTATTCCCTGGCATATGTAAATCATGCACTGATTTGTGCACAAATATGTGATACACCAAATATGTATCCTTGACATGAACTAAACAGGATCTGTCTGTTTGATTAAAACATGTCTGCAAAAACTATAGAATTTTATAACCTTCATCCATCTGAATGTATTGAACATTCACTATTCAGTTTGCCCAGCTGTATTACTCTAAATGAGTTATTTTGTACACTTGTATCATTCAGGAGTGTACATTTTGTAGTACATGTATCTACTGCATGACTGTTTATAGAATTTGCCATTACATTTCTTTTGTATGGAGCATATGATTGAATATTTCTGTGTGGTACATATCATTTGCTGTTTTTCTAAATTCAGTGATCTGCCTGAAATATGTACATATGTTTTTCAATGCCCTGGCCTATTAACCCATTGAGGATGAGTCCTGAGTAGACTCAGAAACGCGTGTTGTAGCAAAATCAGTCTGTCCTCAGCGTGTTAAAAAAAGAAAAAGAAAAAAAAAAGATTGCTTTCTTAGCCTAGTGTGCACTATACAGAAAGCATGTAATGGCTGACATCAATATTAAAGTATAGGCCTGGCGATGCATGATTCACTAAAATGTAGGATCAGATGATGTTCCGAGAGTCAGGGACAACACTCACTATTGTGCATCCGTGTCTGTATCCCCGACATACGTTGTACGATGTAGCCACAGTAGCACACATGGAGCACGACAGTATGTGAATCCATGCTCTCTTCATTAATGTGCCCACATGGCCAGTGTACACGCAACCAATAGGGGTGGGTGTAGTCTCCTCTTGTGCATCCCATGTGTAATGTCACACATTCATCTCATAATGTCTGTGTGACAGCGATGTTCTATCACTTGCCAAATCATCCAGGTTGTTGTTGTTTTATTTCCGGTGTACAGTAGGTGATGGCAGGTAAAATGTACATCATACTTAATGAGGGCATTAATGGCAGGATCTAGTCATGTAACTGATTGGGGTCTCTGCTGAGATGGCATCCGAGCCTTTGTAGCTGGTGATAACAGTGTGATTGCACAACAGAAAATACACTTCATTTTAATTTAAGGGTCCATTAAATGTCACATGGGTTATACCGACTCCAGAGATATGAAGTTGTATAAATGATGGCCAACTGTAAAGCAGACCTTGTCGAAACCTATTCTGGCAATTATCATGGTTTATGTGTTTGGTCACAGATATGGCTCAGTGAAGAGTTATCAATGTGACATACCAGAGAGAGGTTGGTAGATTAAAGGGAGTGGAGAGAGAGAATGTGTATACCCCACATTGGTATATATATATTTTTATGCCTCCGCCACAAAGTGGTGCCGGAGGCATTATGTTTTCGGGTTGTCCGTCCGTCCGTCCATCCGTCCTTCCGTCCGTCCGTAATGAATTTTGTGGACAAGGTAACTATCAAAACCTTTTGAGGTATCCTAATGAAATTTGGCATGTATGTGTATTAGGGGGTGAAGTTGTGCCTATCAACTTTTGGGTGCACATGCTCAAGGTTAAAGGTCAAAAGGTCAAGGTCAAATACATGAAACTTCACTATTTCCATCATATCTGTGCAATGCCTGAAGATGTTTTCTTGAAACTATAGTGTATACATGTATTACCCAATTAAGATTATCTGGTGAAAGTTTTGGTCATGAGGTCAAAGGTCAAAGGTCAAAAGGTCAAGGTCAAATACGTAAAATTTCACTATTTCCACCATACCTATGCAATGCCTGAAGATATTTTCTTGAAACTTAGTGTATACATGCATTACCCAATTGGGATTCTCTGGTGAAAGTTTGGGTCATGAGGTCAAAGGTCAAAGGTCAAAAGGTCAAGTAAAGATATTAAAACTTCACTTTTTTCTCCGTAACTTGGAAATTGTTCAAGGTATCTTCATATGGAACATAGTATATATGCATGTACTGACTGGCAGTGATTATCTAGAGGATTTAGGGATCATGGGGTCAAAGGTCAGGGGTCAAAGGTCAAGGGCAACGCTTCAAAATTTTACTATTTCCCTCATGTTTACGCAATGCCAGCAGGATTATTATTTTTCTACACTAGGTGTATGCATGTTTAACCTAATAGAGATTCTCTGGAAAGTTTTTTTTTTCTTCTTTTGTTTTTGCCTCAAAGGTAAAAAGGTCTAAGATCAAGTGAAAGTGCTGAACTGATTTTTTCCTCCATATCTCGGAAGTGGCTAAAGCTATCTTGAAACGTACTACATATTTATGCATCTTCTGCCTTACAGTGATTATCTTATGAATTTTAGGGTCAAAGGCCAGATGAAAATGGTAACAATTTACTATTCAATACAGAAATCGCACCTTTACTCAATACATAAACATATGAATGGGTCAAAGTCAAGTTAAAGTCTGTAAATCCCAAATACATGCTCTCATATATAGGTCAAGGAAGGTGAGCATTCAACACATTTGTGACAAACTTGTCATTTTAACATTTTGCCAATTTTGTGAAAATGTAATCACACATTGTCCACATGTACTATTTAGACCTATTAGGAGAATCATGCATTATGGCGGAGGCATAACAGTCGCCATAGCGACATTTCTAGTATGATTTGACACTGTGAAATAGACCAGGCATGATGCAAATTTATGGACTCTAACAAGCCTGACAGAAAGTTCTGATCTCACAAAGCTACCAAATTAATCAAAGGTTGATAATTATTAATGATCCACAAAATATTTGTACATCAACTGGTTTTAAGTTAGATTTTATTAGTGACACTTTCAGTTCTGTTTACTTTTAGATATTTACATAAAAACAACCTTTATTCTTTACCTTCATGATGCAAATGCATTTCGCATCATGTGAAGTCATGTGCAATATTATGGAAAGCCAATAAATAGTACTTGTTTGGCCTTTTTCTGGAAGTGTTAATAGCACTTGATGATTGCTGTGTCCTTTGTTGGAAGTGGTACCACCCACACAGAGGTTTGAGTGGCATTGTAAAAACCATGATATTCACACAACAGGGAAGCCACAAAGATTTCAGCTCAGTGGCCTGAGGATTGTGATTACATGTATTTTTGCTGGACCATAGTTTTGATGAAATGAGGGGAGAGCAATTTTCTTATGCATAAATGTCTACTCCACCCACCAACCCACACCCACACACACACACACACACACACACATTTTGTATCTATAGTACATTTGTGTACAAGTTGAGCTGCTGTGAGCCGTCATTACAGAAGGGTGGACATGCAAAAAGTATTTTTATCTGTAATAACGCAGCATATGATGACATTTGTTTGATATTTATTCCATACTGTTGCTAACATGCTTTTGATGTGCCATACATGTATGTGGAGTAAGCTATTACAATTGTACATTGTATTAACATGAAATATCGCAGATGATTTCTTTCCTTAAGTTACCACTTGACTTGCACATCAATCACATTTATTTCACATGTTGTCATCTGTTTTCAACTGTATGGAAAAGAGAACAAAGATAGAAATTGGTATTCACTTACGTGCAGTCACTCAAATCCTGATAAACATGATGTTGTCCTGAGAGTGAATTTAACGCTTTCATTACATCTCTGCTTGCCTTTCACTAGCATTGTGTGTGTGTGTGTGTGTGTGTGTGTGTATGTGTGTGTGTGTGTATTATAAGTAACCTTTCTGATTTCTGTGCCCTCGATGTTATAATGACTTTATTAAAATCATTTATTCTTGTAATTTGGTTTGGGTGATGTGAAATTTTCTCTACCCATATTGCATAGAGATGTTCACACTTACAATGTACATCTACCTGAGTATTAAAGCTGGATTAATATACAATCGTTGATATCATGCTTTATGCACAAAAGTCCTACGATCATATCATTTTGATAGTCTACAGTATTATAGTAAGATCATACAATGTAACAGTTTCCTGGATTTAAAACACACTTACATACTGTATACTCCGAATATTTCGCGAGGTTTTCATTTTTGCGAATTTTGCGAGTCAGGTGCCATTCGCGAAATTAAAGACACACAAAAATATTGACTCTGATCCCGATGTGAATGTGACGTACGCGTGTACACTTCTCCGTTAAGTACAGGGCTCCATGATCGCGAATTTAACCACTCGTGAAATCATCGGGAATCCTTGATTCGCGAAAATTTAGACTCGCGAAATACATGGCGTATACAGTACACAAATGTGCATTAAATTATTTTCATATCCCTCTTGTTTATTCCTAATATGCAGGCTGGCGTAGAAAACAAAATAGCAGACTGCCCTCTGTGTCAGCGACTGTTCATGATCATCACCCTGAAGAACATTAGATACCAAGTATGCACGGTCAACAAGGAAATTCTACCGGCAGAATACAAGAAAATGTTAGGTAGGTTTTGACAATGAAATTATGTAAGTATAATTGTGTTTCCTTTAGTTTCTGATTGAAAAATTTGGAGGTTACACTTGACTGGATGAATGATGATCCACATCACTTCGTAAATTATGTATATTTTCTCATGCCAAGCACCTCATCCTAATTGGATTCTGCCTTTTATGAGTTTGTGAGAAATTATCCTTATTTTCCCCATGTCCAATGAATTGGATGGACTCACAACAGGATACCACTGGCAGATTGTGCAGGCCATACTGGCCATGTATTGTACAGAGTTTATAATTCTGTACTTCCAGTGTATACCAGTAGGTGTAGGTGAAATTAGATGGTAATGATGATGATGATGATTGTGAAAATGATAACAATAATGATGTATGATACCAACAGCAATAAGAAGGAGGTTGAAGAGAAGGGAAAAATAAAAGCTATACACATCATTCAAGGAGTACCGACATGTTGGCATGAAATGCTTTGGTGACTTTACAACCCTTGATGAAAGAGAATTGATTCCTTGCGACTATGGTGATGTTACATTTCATTGATCACAATGATCACAAGATTTAGTAATGTTGCAGTCATATAGACAAACCTCTTATCTTGTCCTTCGGCAGGGCTGCACACTAAACTCAATATCTACTAGTCCGACCTATCTGTCAAACCAGTAGGCACCCAGTTTTTCCAATTTTTACCGGTCCATTCAGGAAAAAAGTTCCTGGTCCGACAGTGATTTTTACTGGTCCTGGACCATCGGACCAGTGCCAATGTGCAGCATTGCATTATGGGTTTGCTCACTGACATTTTGGACTATCTTTAAATTGTTGCTTGATCGAAATGTGAACATACTGCCGCTGTGAATGGAGCATGGCTAACACTGTTGTTCATCCTGCAGGGAACACACCGCCCCCAGTGCTCATCGACCCAAACGTTCAGACCGAGAATCCACAGGGCAAGGTCATCGATGACATCATCAAGGCAGAGCACTACCTGGAGATGGTGTTCCAGCCCAAGCTGGAGAATGGCAACCCCAGGGCCAAGCAGGTTGGCTCCAACATCTTCAGCAAGTTCTCTGCGTGAGTGTGGCAGTCGATTCTTAAACCCATTCCATACAGAATTTTGAAACCCCCATAGACTTTAATACACAGGCCACCAGGTTCCTGTATGGAACGGGTTTCAATTCAGTTCAGTTCAATTTATTATACCCCCGCCAAACGAAGTTTGAAGGGGGTATAGACCGATTCAATTTCGATGACCTATTCACCTACCGCCGCTAGCGGCGCTATAACGGTCGCCATAACTGGGGGCCAACGGGGGCTTCCAACGAGCTAGCTACCCAGCGAGTTGCACTATTGCAGCTCAGCAGCCTAGCGTACCCATCGCGCATAGTTAGCCGGGCGCAGCCGATGCGCCGCGGCCGGCGACCGCCGGCGCCGCGCTAATATTGTGATTGTTTACTCACTGTGGAAAAGTTATTCAGCGGCTTTTAATGCCTTTCTTTTGGACAAATTGAGTGATTCAGACATATTGATCTACTTTGAAAGCTTCAAAGGAAGGATCAGGAAAACACATTGTGCAGTTGTTGGATGCATAAATAACACACAAAAAAAAAATGGAAATGGAAGCTGCACGTCAGTATGTGAAATTCAGACACCGCTGACGCATGATAAATTAAGGCAAAATTAAAGACAATTAAGTGAAATACAACGGTATAAAAATGCACAGATTTCGAAACAAACTATGTCTATAATAGATTCTCTATTTAATTAGGTTATCACTGCATATTCGTAAAATATGTTGTTCATGCGAATAGAAGATAAGTTTAGATCAAGAATTTGATAATTCACTGATTTTTTTTTTTTTTTATCCTTGGTGTCCTACTTGCCAAAGTTAGAATACACTTCCTGGCTAGACTTTATTATTATGACAAACATTTTACAGCCTACACTACAGCTAAATAAATGTTTCAAGATGCGTTAAATTCTTATATTGTTTTCACTTCTTCAATGTTCAGCACTGAATTGACCATAGGCCTATTCAATTTTGGCCTGGAACTCTGAATTTGACTTTTGATAAAGTGATACTTATAAATATTAAACCATGGATGGTGGCAAACATCCGTTTCATAATCATACTAAGAAAGTATGATTTAAAATCACTTTTGTAGAGTATGATATTAGGCGTTAGCGTGATGTTATGCAAGGTTACTTAGACCTAAAACAGTAGAGGTTTTGGTTCTAGACATCAGGCGACGTAGTCGTTACTTAAGTTTAGGCATATACGGCCTAGAAACGCCTAGATTTATATTCCGTTTGGTTTACTTAGGCTTGCCTGAAGTTATCGACAACCAAAAATTATATATGATGTAGGGTTCTAGAAGTCAATAGGTCTAGATCTAGTCTGGACTCTTGCCTAGATTTCTAGACAAGATCTAACGTTAGACAGATTCTACCCTGCTGGCCCGACACTCCCGAGTAAAGGCAAAAGCCTGCCCTAAAAAGGTTAAGTTAACTGATAGCTTGCAATTTTTTGCGCCATATCTAGCTCAAGATTCTTATTCATTATTTGTATTTAATTACATCAGTTAACTTGTCAACAGCCTAGGCTTATTAGCAAGACGTCTGCCTGCCTCAGCCGTTTTTATTCTCTTACACAAATGTGAATATACAGGGCTTACATGCGAGTACCCAAGTCATCGCCAAAGAAATAGAGTCTACAAACATTCACGGATCGTACCGATATTTACCTTGAAATTCAAGTCTTTGGCTACAGCTGTATGTCATCTACCCATTCGCTCATAGTCGGCATAAGTTGTTTAATTTTATTTATTTTTAATTAGCTGGCAAAAAAAAAAAAGTAGACTCTAGTTGTCACAAAGCCAGATGCGTCGATCGCTGCCAGCGCCAGAGATAGCTAGCTGGCCGGCTGGTGCCGGGTGGTAATGTACAATGTAAGCACTGGCTGCCGCTGGCACCCTTGCCACGCACGCAGGGCTCTTGTCGACCCGGCCTGTTTGGCCCCCAGTTATGGCGTCGCCTTAAGAGGGCGCACTTCCATGAACAGTCGCTTGAATTGGTCTATAGGAATCAGCGGACGGTCGGGCGGTCGGGCGGTCGGGCGGTCGGTCCGTTGCAAATCTTGCGTCGCGAACTACTTCCTCAGTTTTCAACCGATTCCCATAAAACTTGGCACAGATGTGTGCCTTGGGTTGTAGATGTGCAAGACGTATTTTTTGACAGTACCCAAAAGTACGTTGCCATGGTAACAGCATATTATGGGCAAAAATGGGTACAAATCTTGCGTCGTGAACTCCTCCCACAGTTTTTGATCAATTTTTATGAAATTAGGTAGAGATGTTCATCTGAATATGTTAATGTGCAAGACACATATTTCCGCAGTGGCAAAAAGTGCGTTGCCATGGTAACGGCATGTTATTGGTGAAATATAGGGCAAAATGCTTCATGGCAAAACTGCTTCATCAGTGTTCTTCCAATTCTCATGGAATTCATATTGAATGTTTGTCTTAGGATATAGGTCAGCATGAAACATTTCTTGACAGTGACAAAAAGTATGTTGCCATGGTAACAGCTCACATATTATGAGCCAAAATGATGGAAAATTTTGTGTTGCAAACTACTTCCTCAGTTTTTGCCCAATTTCCATGAAACTTGGTACAGATGTGTGCCTTTGGTTGTAGATGTGCAAGACGCATTTTTCGACAGTACCCGAAAGTACGTTGCCATGGTAATGGCATATTAATGGCAGAAGATCAAGGAAAGATCTTGCGGATTTAACTACTTCCTCAGTTTTTTGACCAAAGCTTATGAAATGTTGTTTTGACCAAAGCTTATGAAATGTTGTTTGGCGGGGGTATAACCAGTCGCTGTAGCGACATTTCTAGTTTTCTCAGCTTATAAATCATGACAAGTATAAGTACAAAGTAAAACACAGTTCACTTTGTCATCACGAACTCGGTTTTAATAAAATGCAAGTTACAACAAAGTAAAAATGAGGTCCCCAAATTATCATTTGTATTAATCATCCTTTACTGTACATTGTATGGCTATAATGAAATTTTGATAACATAGGAAAACTTCCGGTGCCAAGGACTTTGTTATAATGGGAGTTGCTTTCATTGTGAAGTTAAGTATGCATCTACACAACCTTATTAACTCTTTATGTGCCATGGTGGAAAACCCCTGTGTGCCACATTATTCAGAGACACCAACATAGTCATACTTCGAGAAAACATTTTATTTTTCAAGTCTTTGTAACTTTTACAAATTTCTGTTGAGCTGGACGTGTGGTGCGCAAAGTTGTAAAGAAAATGCCAAGCTTTGCTTTGATGTAAATTGCATGTCAAATCTATGATTGATTTTCTTTCAAATGACCAAGAGCTACGTTACTGTAAAGGCATGACTTTTGCACACAGAACAGTGACAGAAACTTAGAATTTACACCCAAATCCAGTAGGGAAAACTGATTGCTAATCAATCACCACATGAAATGCAAGCTATACATGTATATCAGAGGAACATAGTCATGAGAGAAACACTTTCATTGTACTATGGCATTTGGGATAGGGTTGCCGAAGTACAATACTTGGGACTCGTCCTGAATGAGTTAAAGCAGCCTACCATTCAAAAATAGTGATGGATGTACACATTCTTTTGAAACCATCTATGCCCTGGGCATTAAAGGGCTTCACCGTCCTGTGAGTCTCCATTCTCACTGTCAACTGCTGCCATAAAGTGCTACTGAGGTCTCAGTTTCCTCTGCTTTAAGTGGCACTCTGAAAATTTGCTAGGAAGTGCTATAGGGTAGTCACAGGCAGGTAAAAAAAAAAAAAATTAAAACCAGCTTTCAAAAAGTGCAAAATTTTGCAAGGAATTCAACCCTGGTGTTTTGTGAGGACACTGACGCAAAACATCAAGCACAAACATTTTGTTAATGAAAGTCTGGTTAATATCTATGAGCAGTGCATGGTCACCATCAAGATCCTTGGATAGGCATTATAAGATCAGATCACATTTGAGATTTGAACCAAAGACCTTGTGTGAAGCGAATTCTGTACTACTGAGCCAAGTCAACCCCCAGCAGAAAACCATGCATCATTGAATAGTGAAATTCAAAACATGAAACTACTTATACATCACTCTCTTGTTTTCCATAGCACTAACTGTCTTTGGAGATGTGCAGTGAATCAATCTTACAATATGAAACAAAATCTTAATTTAAGAGGACCAGCCTATCTAGCAATCACTTCTCCTTTCTTCTAGTCTTGGTTTCTGAACCTTTTTCTTTTTCTTTTTTCCATCACTGACAGGCTGATGAAGAACCAGGACAAGGCCAAGCGAGCGACGCTGATCAACAGACTACGGTCAGAGCTCAAGAAGCTGGACGAGTTTCTCAAGGACACGTCTGAGGATGATGAGCTGAGCCCTGGACTCTTCCTTGAAGGGGACAAACTGACCCTGGCGGATTGTGACCTGCTGCCCAAGCTGCACCGTGTTGATGTAGCCTGCAGGCTCTTCAAGGTAAGCTCTGTCCGCTGCTACAATTGTTCCATGAAAAGGTGGGTGCATTGTTCAGGAAGCCTACCCCTTGAGAGATTCCTCAGAGATGTGCCAGCACTTTTGCATCCTGAGTCTGATTGCCGTAGGAGATGGACACGCACTCCCAAGAAGTGCATTCCCGTCATAATGAATATGGTTATGACAAAATTTTGGATACAACAAAGTAAAGTTTAGGCCCCAAAATTATCATCAATATATCTCCATACGCTTTATTTGTTTGAATGTATTGAAATTTTGATATAATGAAAGAAAACTGCTGGTCCCGAGGACTGTGTTATAATGGGAGTGGCCTGCACTTCGAAGTTCTGTGGAGATTGACCAGCACAATGTAGCCTATGCTAGGTTGTGCCTGAAGAAGATGAGTGCGCAGAAATGGGTCAGCTCTCTGCACTCCTTGCTAGGTTGTCCTGAGAGCAGATCTTCACACGTTCCAAGAAATTTGTCTCTGAAGATACCTAAGATACGAGCTCATGCTAACAGTGGTTGAGGCTACCCTCCATTTGCAGGGGAAGAGAAACTACCTTTCATAGCCTGTGACAGCTGTCATACATTTTGTAGTACAACTTTACTCGGATGAGTAGTTTCCATGGCCTGTGTGTTGCCCACTTAAGAATTAATCATGTCTGGAAGGTGTACAGACAGACAGACCTCCAACTAGGAACAGGAAGCGACATTAGTATGATGGGCCACCTATGTCTTACCTTCATAAGATGAGAAGTTGGAAGGGCCTTCTACATACTGAGGCTTATCACTAACAGTTCGTCTGTACAACAAAAAGAAAAGCAAAGAACATTCGATACTTCATTTGGCTGATTATCTGTCATGTTACAGATATGTGGTACATTGTAGATTCAATGTGCATACCATATTCTATTGTAATTAACTGATTGCTTCTTGTAAAGTTAACACGACTATTTTTTTCTTCATTAAAAGAATTTCCAAGTCCCGTATGTTATTATAAGCCATTCATGTCATAAACCCTAACTAGGTCGGGCTACATTTATGTACTATGTATTTGTGAAATCAGACTATTTGCTATAAATAACTATTCAAATAAATGTCCAAAAAGGCATATTTTTGGTGTACATATTCTTTCTATTGTCCTTGGCAAGTGTAAGTGAAAAAATTGTGCCACGAAAAAGATTTTGTCAGCGACTCTGTTCTAAGCAGAAAAATATTATATTGATTGGTTTTAGTAATTGAATGCTTTTATGAAATTTGACTGTAAGCGCAATCTGCATTGAAATTGTTTATGAATGCACATTTTTGAGCAATATTTGGTCCGACATTTGAGCATCGCCACCACTTTATATCCCCCCTCTAATTTCCCTGCAGTTCCCAGAGGTGATGGAAGGTATGGACGCTGTCCAGAAGTACCTGGAGAACTGGCGAAGTTCCAGCGTCTACAACCTGATCAAGTACGAGGATAAGGAGGTGTGGCACACATACCACAGGGTGGTCATGAAGTCGTAACGCAGTACAGAACATCACGAAAAGGGAAAAAATCCACCATGCAGCAGAATGAGTGAAGGGGAGAGGAAAAAAAACAAAAAACACAGCAAAAAAATCGGGAAACCACCCACTGGCGAGAAATCAATCGTTTTGTGTTTTCACTGTGAGATAGCATCGAAAATTGTATACGCCTTGTGATTTGATGTTGTGATACTTTTACCCTTGTAGTCCTTGTGATTGTGACTCAAAGCTTATTACTTGTGTCATTGTACCACATATTGGCATGGTTAACAAATCGCTTGACGTCGATATGAAATTGCAAATATTATCATCGACCACTGTAATGTAACCACCATTCTTCTTAGCCTACAAAGAGGTTGTCGTGTGAGTATAGGATACATTTCAGATTTTCATGGGGGGAAGATGCGAAATGACATCACACTCTTGCACCAACATCAATTCTTGCTGGCAGTTGCTTATTTGAGGATTTTTGTTTTCACACAAATATTTATCTAAACTCAGGCATGCCTACTTAGTGAAACACAACGGAACTGACCCTGTGTGACAATATTTAACAAATCTTTATCCACCATCCCCCCCCCCCCCCCCCTCTTCATGACATAATATTCCTTTTTCACTTACAAGAATTATGCTGCCTTTCTTCTTAATACACCTTACAGCCAGCTTGATTGAAATGATAGGACAGTGGGTTTTCATTTGGTTATTGGGCTTTTTTTTTGGGGGGGGGGGGAGGGCTAGTATTTTTGGAATGCATCAGCAACTGGGTATATAATATTACAAGAGAATCCTTAAAAAGCACGCTTTGGTTGGTTCAGTGTCGTCTTCTAGTTCCAAATGATTTCCATCAGGCATACTGCACACCATTCTAGTCATATATCTCAATGAATACTGCTGATTCAGAAATGGGTCTTAGTAAGAACAACTTGTCAGTGTATCCATGCCTCATGTTGTTTGTTTCTGGACTTTCCAGATGTGAGTAATGTACTCCTTTGCAAAGGAATTTGAGAAGACATTGTGATAAACATTAAGTTTCCTCCTGTATATTTTGTAAACAATGACAAAATCATAAGGCTGTGAATTGATTAAAAAAAAGAAGAAGTAGAAAAAACCTCTGATCAAAAACAGACCACAACAGTAAGGAAGGATATGCCCTCATATTTGTGTGTCATCATGTACTACAGAAAATATATCGAGCAGGATCAGCTCTTATTTTCCCATCATTTCAATATTTGATTTCCCCATTGATATTACAATATTTGTGGACAACATTCAGCGTACCGAGTATAAGAAAATTGCTCGCCTTTGGCAGTGATCAGTCATTTTGATATGTGTTTTCACTGGCAGTAAAATTCTCCTGTGGGTTATTAGGTTATCTAGACCCTTGGATTTCATCATCAAAGGAAATGAAGTGCTTCTGAGGAGTTTTTTTTAAGGGCTGCAATTTGGGATGTATTTGTTGTTGTGCACATTTGCATGATTGGTCTGGACATGGAAATTATTTATCAATAGTTTTTACTCCTCAATTCAAAATTGTTCATTACAGAGTCCTGCTATTAAACAAAGAGAGTATTGTAAGGTATTCTAGGAGGAGAGGAAATGGTATTCATCATGTTAACCTGGAAAAAGAAACATACTTATTTGTGTGTTTCATGTATGAATTGTTAATGTACAGATATCCATAAAAATTGATATGGGGAGTATATCATGTTTATAACCACCCTCCCACCCCTTGGGGGAAAAAGGTAAAGTGTGTATGAACAAGGAGACTGGAGTAAACTATGCTACTTGAGTGAACTTGGTCATTACCATTGATGACCAGGCTGCCAATGCTATTTTGAAGAAGTGGTTGTGAGAGCTTTAATGAAGTGATGACAGATACTCTTTTCTTCTCTCTCCTTTCTGTCATCTCCATCTTTTTTCAGCGCCATCTTCTTCTATCCTTCTTTTTGTCTGTATGTTCCTTCCTTAAGATGAGTGTCATTGATACAAAAATATATATATTTGCAGTCTATCAGAGAGCAAATGTGCCACAACATCGCCAACAGATGACAGTGCTATTATATCCAAAAACAAAACCAAACAAACCACCACACACTTCCCTTTCTTTTATTAGTCATCCTTCAATGCCAGTAGACAGATGATGCTTGACAGGGAGGGGGGGGGGGGGGGGGGGGGGGGTTAGTCAGGCCACTTATGGGCAGTATGCTGACACTAGTACTTATAACTCCAGTATATTTGGCATAAATACTTTTAATCGTCTATTCGTTCACTTTGTTTTTTTCAAGCTGCAGGGCATAAAATATATCAATCAATGTAATTGCTAATGCAACACATACTGCAATGTATTCGGCATAAATCATCATAAGATTTCTTCAGTTTCACTCTCTTGTTCTGATCAATCACAGATGTCACTTAATGCAATCAGGGGGCTCCCAGTCCTGCTACAGTGCTGTTTTCACATATTTAATCCAACCAGTATTGCAGTATGTACTGTGCACTGAGCACCTAAATTGTAGCACTTCAATATCTATATGGCTTTTGACTATACGTTTTCATGGCATAAATGTGTGTTGTTATATTTTTTGCTGTGATGACCCAGTGGACTGCAATTATAGTGACTTAAGTTATGAAGAGTTGGCACAGGGGTCTTATTACCCAGAATGCCTCACAAATCATGTGCGTTGATGTTTGTTAACCCATTGAAGATTAGTCCCAAGTATGATACTCGGGCAGGTGTCTGTGGGAAATGCATGTTAACAGCAAATTCAGCTCAGCCTCAGTGGGTTAGACCTGATTTATTTAGACCATGATGCAGATTTAATCACTAATTCTTCTCTACTATGTCTGATACTGCAGGGACAAAAATTGAGACCATTCCAAATGATGTGTGAAAGGTGTTATTGTGTTTAATCTCTGTTTATTTACACAGTTTTTTTTTTTTCAATTTCCTGTCCACCTTCTTTTGGTTTGTTATACAAAGAAAACAGTACGTGATATTGATTATTATTTTTTTTTTCTAAATGCATTTCAACTCATTGTAATAATGCTATGACAGTCAGGAAGGGTGCACATCGTATTCAGGTATTTTCCTTTTGAATTCTTTTTTTTTTTTCACTCTTCTAAGTGAGAAAGTGAAATGCAATCATTTGGCATATTTTGGTAGTAGAGTGGAAATCAATGAAAACAGAAGGAATTTCTTTTTTGTTAGTATCAAATTTGCACCAGTGGTATCGACAAAGTCTTTAGAATGTATTTCAAGTTATTTAATGGAAAGGAAGCACACATGCAAAAAAAAAG
The DNA here is from genome assembly GCF_040938485.1 of Diadema antillarum. Lineage (NCBI taxonomy): Eukaryota > Metazoa > Echinodermata > Echinoidea > Diadematoida > Diadematidae > Diadema > Diadema antillarum. Next base: position 61,196 of record NW_027272123.1, on the reverse strand, counting down.
AAGAAGTATAGTCCTCTTTTGTTTAATGCTTTAATAGAGCAACTGGTTTCATGTCACCCTTTAGTTTCTTCTGTAGTATCAGCACATAGTTGAATAGCAAATATTATTTCCCACCACATATTTTAATAATGTCTTTATATGTTATGTTGTGTCCGAGTCCTGATACATTTGTGTGTATCGTTATTGTCTTTTGTTTGGTCTTAAACATATCGATAGTTTATTTGTATTTTATCTTGTACAGATCACAGTGCACATTGGATATCAACAGTCACATGCTGTACTGAACTTTATTTGCACAATCCCGGTATTTGAGTGTGGATCAAGTGGATGTATAATGTGGGATATCTTAGTATTGATTATGATTAATTGCATTTTGAAGGAAAAGAAGATCACTCAAATGTTGTGAGTAGCTATGAAATGATTATCATTTATTTTGTATAGCTTATTGTCGAGAAGGTAACTGAGCAATGAGTGGAGAGCTATTAGATACAGGGCTGTTATGTGCAGAACAATAGTTTGTGTTGCTCAGAATATCATGTGCTTTTTTTTTCCTAATACAGAAATGTTTAATGTAGTTTTAATTCTCCAGGCAGTGTCAAATTGGTCATAACTCCCTTGTCACTATATACACTACAAGTTAGCAAAAGTAAGCATTACCTTGGAGCATGTTTAAATAATACTTGTAGAAGCAACTAATATGATTGCCTGCTGGCTATTGATATTAAGCAATATATATTTGCTTTCTTCATCATCAATGCTCAAGCTCATTTAAACTGATGAAAAAACAACAACTTGTGTTTTCAAATGTTTCTACTGATTGAGAGCCCCCTAGTAGGTTAGAAATTTGACCCATTCTTGATGTTCCCACACAAAGCTGGTTCTAATCGTGCCTTTGCAATGTCTTGGTGGCTTTCTTGTAGTGATACCCAGTCAATCCAATGTCTTGATGCTTCTAACAAGACCTGGGGTGGTATTCTGAAATCCTTCCTAGGAAGAAATTTCTTCCTAAGTCAGGATTGTTTCCTAAGTGGTATTCTGGAAATCTTCCTAAGTTTCTTCCTAAGTAGACTTAGGAAGAAACTTAGGAAGGGGGCGGGAATATGCAAATTTCTGACGTAGAAAGAAGTTGGTATTCTAGAATGCATTTGGGAAAGAATTTTAGGAAAATATTTAGGAAAGCTCCACCCCTGTCCTAAGTACATTGTTAAGAATAGCAAACTGCAAGCATTGTGATAGGCGCGCTTGTCAGTCATTGCGCCCACATGTACTTTGATGCGGGAAATGAGCGTGAGAAAGGGGACATGCCGCGCACTCGTATATTTGACCCTACGTCATAGTAATATGCGATTGTCATTGGTTAGTTCCTTATGATACGACATTTCATATTGGCTTAGGAAAGGACGTGGGCGGGGATAAGGATGGCCTTATTTGCATTAAGAAGTGCCTGGGAAGAAATTTCAGAATACCAATTCTGTCTTTCCTAGGCACTTCTAAGTTTCTGACTTAGGAAGAAACTTAGGAAGAAACTTCGGAAGATTTTCAGAATACCACCCCTGGATCGTGTAAGATGACTGATGGACAAGAACAGAGGAATGAAGTAATATCTATCTTCTTAACAGATGAGGGAAAAAACGCAGCCTCACGTACTTACATCATCCATGCTACTTTTTTGTGTGATTGAGCAGATGGTACTGTATCTGATTAGAAGCAAAGTGGTTGCAACACCAGGACATGGTAGGGTGTTTGGGTTCAAAACTTATGAATGTACTTGTCACAGTGTACTCAACAAGTCAGTACTAAAGGTGATCACCAAATTTTCCATTGAGATTTTCTTTGTTGTATGGAGAGTTAATTATTTCAACATGGGCCTTTCTAACATGCATGAAAGTTTGTCCTCGTTTGAGATTAGGAATTGATGTGTTGACATCTGTAAAGTCACAGTCCATTAATTGCTCCTTTGTATTTGCCTTATTAACTAATCACTTTTCTTAAAGAAAGAAAAAAGAAACATGTATATGTAGTAGAGTAGTACTATTATTGTGTGTTTGATGTATCTTCATGACTATACATTACATACTCTGAGACAAGGCAAATGAAATGTGGTATAGAACATATAGCAAAGTTATATTTCCATGATTAGTTCTTCTCTGTAGAATTTTCATCTCTTTTGGTGGTGTATTCATCTTTCTTCTCACTCTATCTATCTCTTTTTTTTTTGTTTTTGCTCACGACTTCTTGATTTTGTCTATAAAAAGTAGTAGTTATCCCTGCGTCATCGAAATATCAATAAATCATGCCACTTTAACATGTATGCCCTGTGTTTTGTGTTGTAATTGCATGACTTTTGTCCATCCGTTCATGAGCAGAATATTATACAAATATACTTTGTCTTGAGAATTTCTGGTTGAAACTTTGGGCAGAGGTGACTCCAAAAGAACTAGTCACCGAGTGGCTCAGCCCTGAAGTGTATAGTTATTTTGGAAGCACTGAGGCTTTATAGTTTAACCAGTAACTCGAAATTAGGCAAAGTATATTTGCTTTGTATTTTGGATCAAAAATTTAAACAAAAGAAGGGGAAAATGGGGGGAAAAAAATGTGAGGCGACAAGTCGTGCAGTGGATGCGATGTTGTGAAGGGGCCTACTGACTCTGAGAAGCAATGTACAATGTCAGAACTCTTTTATGATATTCTACCACGTAATTGTTTTCACAGAGTGATGGTTGGAAGCAGTGCGCGATGCCAGAATTTCATTGTAATGTCACAATTGTTTTGTTCAAAATTGCTACATTTCACAGTGTGATGGAACAAACCTGTACATAATTTCAGAGTTGCTTTGTTACATCATTTTGCAAATAGTATGCCATTTCATCATAGAAGTGACATCATTTTACAGATAGTACTCCATGGAATGTCAAACATGGCAACATTCTGACATAGCTGAAAATACGTACCTATAATCATGTGAAGCTCTTTCAACCAATCACTAGAGGATACATTTTTTTAAAAATTCAAAATATAAATATAAATATTTTTAGATATGTATGAGCTTTGATTCCTGTGAGGTTGACTGTGATATTGATTATGATGTAACATACAGGGAATACAGGAGGCTGAGAGACGTACTGTATTTTCTTCGTACCCACTATGGATGTGAAACTTTTAATTGGGAAATCTAGTTTTAAATGAAATGATTTTTACGTCAATAGACATGTAGCTTTAAAAGTACCTGGTACTTATTGCCATTTAGAGATGAAGATAGAGAGAAAACACCGAAAGAGGAAGGAAAAAGACGGTTTAAGAGAGAGATGGTGAAACATATGAAGAGATAGAGATAGAGATATAATGTGTGTGTGTGTTTGTGAATATGTGTGTGTGTGTGTGTGTGTGTGTGTGTGTGTGTGTGTGTGAGGGAGAGAGGGAGAGGAGGGAAGGGAATAGAGATGGAGACAAGGAAGTGATATGAAGACATTAATAGGTAATGAAAAGTGGATCACCTCCAAACATTAGAATGAAACTGAAAACGAAGCAACTCTCGGAAGGATAGATATGACAGGAAACTCTACAGTGTTCACAGTGCTGGTGACATACATGTAGGTCCCTGTGTATTAATGACAGCATCAGAGCTGTGCGTTGTCATTTGCATAGTGAAATCATCATTTGCATATTGAAGTCATGCATATGTGTGTATATGTGTATGTGTGTGTGCATGACATTGTGTTTGTGTTTTGGTTTGTGCGTTTTCTTTATTTGTGTGTTAAATGCAGCTGGCAATTGTGAAGGCTAAAATGTGATTGAGTGAAAATGGTGAATTTACTGATGGGGTAAAAAATGCGACATGGACGGAGGAATGGCAGAAAGTAATTTATGAGTGATACGTACCAGACTCGTATGACAATGGTACAAGTAATGGTGATGACCATACTTGAGTCACATGACACCAGTAGTTTTGTTTTATGAGTGTGCATGTGTTCTGAAGAAAAAAAAATAATGCTTTCAAATGTACCCTTGAACATGTTTTATACTGACATCAGTTGCCATTAGGTCTCATCAGTAACCTTCGCTTTATTACACAGGGTAATGGACCCATTAATACAAGGGATGTATGCATGAGATTTTAATAGAGGAAATTTTATAAGCCATTGTGGGGACATCAGAGAGAGATAGTCAAACCTCACTTACGTACTTGTGTTAATGGAAAGAGATTCAGGAATGCGATACTCAAAGGCTGCTCCGTGTATGATGGGGCCATACTTCGTGAAGAATCTAGATGCAATCTGCCGAAAGGAATGAGAACTAAACTATATCACCAGTTCAGTCATTACTTGCTCATCACCCGATGACCTACATGTCTGAAACTTTCAGTGGAGACCAAGCTGAAGATTGCAATGAGAATTCCACTGGGAGTATTTCTTCAATTTCTTCATCAAATGTCATGAAAGTTTGGCTTTCGTATTCATGGGGGCTTAATATGTGAGGTTTATCTTGTGAATATTGTTTTGATAATACATGTGCACTTCTAATAATTGCCCTGTGGAGCCACAGTGAACAACTTTTGTCTGATACAGAGCCTTAAGGTTCTGTATCAAATTATTATATAAAAACAAATCAAACAGAGAACAATTGTTCTCTGTTTAACTAAAAGTGATTCAACATGCAAAATTCTGCTTGTACGGTAGCAGAGATGGACCCAGAGCTGCTAGGTTTCCCTGATTCTGAAGAAATAAACTGTCTTTGTATCCACATGCAAGAGAATTAATGTTAGAGCCACCCATGTTTGTGGATCATTATTTGCCCATGGGAGAATTTCAACACACAGTGATGGTGTATGTATACGATGTATCTCCTTGATTGCATCAATTGCTTTCTTAAACCGCCCTGAATTTAATAAGTGAATTTTGATAGCCCTTTGAATTCCTCGTATGAATTCCTCCTTGTACTTTAATTGCAGACTAGGCTTTTGAAATCGCCTTGAATTTAATGTGTGAATGTTGATGGGCCCTGTGAATTCTTCCATGTACTTTGCAGAGGCAAAATTGAAGCTGAATTGAATTCTACTTACATTTAACAGCATGAAAATATGCATGCATCACTCTGATGGCAAGAGTTGATACAGCATCTTGGACCTTTAGGTGCCATTTGGCATGACAGTATGTATGAAGTATCAATGTTTCAGAGAGTCGTGGGATTGTCTATCAGACAGGAGTCTCCCGCTTGTAATTACCATGTACATCTGGCAGATACTTTAGAAATGAGGAGAGGACTAGTAACTTTAGCTTGTGTTTTCATTAAAGTATCATTGGTATAGTCCATCAGAGAGAAATCAAACTGATTTGCAGCTGTGAAGATGGCCTGGTTTGCATGAAAGGGGACATAATGAGACCCTTTGTAATGTTTTCGTTTGAGGACCCACCCAAGATTCCCTGCAGGGTTCACCTGATCTGGGAGGGAAGTGTGGGTTGATGCAGGGAGGTGCGAGGGAGAGCCTCTCACTTCTCAGGTCAATGCGTGCAAGCTGAGATGGGTGTGGTTATCAATTAACCCCACAAACACGCTTCCCTCCATCTCTTCATTTCTTCCTCCTTCCCCCCCCCCCCACCCCTCCCTCTCTGGTTACCCTCTCTGCCTCCTCCATCTCTCTGCCCTGCCCTCCCTAGCTCTCCTCCTATCATATCCCTCTCTCTCCCTATCTCACAACCCCCCCCCCCCCCCATTCCTCTACATTTATATTTTTCTTTTATTCCCTCTGTCACTCTCTCTCCCTCACACACACACACACACACACACACACACACACACATAAATATACACTTAAAAGAGTAAAGAGAAACTCCGATCTGTATCTAAACTGACTTCAGTAGCATGAACAGAGTTCGATCAAAGAAATAACAGTTTGCTTTCATTCATTCTATCAAAATTTGACCAAATAACCCCCAGCATTCACTGAATACTGAGGACCAGTGTATGTACCATCATTTTTACATTACTAAAATGTCGGTCACAATTCAGTTTTGCAAATTTAGTGAGATGATATGCCATTGTTTCACAGGTCTTCTAGTAGTTATATATTCACATTGGTTGTTAACTCTGCCGAATCAGAGAGTTGTGAAATAGTGACATTGTCACTGCATCTAATTTGCATATAATGATCGTTGTCATCAATATTTACTCTCTCATAAAAGATACAATATGTGAACTTACAAGGTTAATACCATTTTTTGTTTTTTTTTTTTACAATAAAAACCGAAAACTTTTATCTGAAAGTAAACTGGACATTAATTACTGTCCCTTTAAACCTAGTCGGAGCAAAAAGGCAAGATTGTAATAGGCAATAACAACTGAATTGTCAGAAAAGGGAGGCAGAAAAAGGGATTTTTTTCCCCTTCTTTTAGATATGTTGTAAAGAGTGTTTATACTAAATTAACCTTCACTGGCAATTCTTGTGTTGTGGTATATTATACAGAAGTAGACTAAATTCAACTTGGCATGACAACCTATGTGCAAAACATATGACAATGCTCTGTTCGGACCACCATGATATAACATTTGTGAGATTGATTTCAGCACTCTTGTCTCTAATAAAGGGATGGTATGGTTTGGGTTGAGATGGGGGGGGGGGGATCAGATTTTAAATTTTTGTGAGATAATTAGAAACTACTTATGAAATATTAAAGAGCATACAATTTTAGGAGGAATTCAAAGTTTATTTGATGAAAATCTGTTTTGAAATGGCTGCATGAGATATCCAAAAACAAAGTAAAGCAAGGTACATGGTCCTACGAGGTAGGTCCCACCTTTTATTAAGCCTCGATCATGTTTCATAAGAAATTTCTCGTTATCTCACAAATATAGTTGGAAACCTGCATGTGAAGCCCCATCTCGACTGAAATAAACTATACTATTCCTTTAAGGGAAACTAGAAAATGCACCTTCAGCAGGCATTAGACAAGAGCTGATTGTACCAGCCTCGTCTATGCAATGCATTTACCCTATTGCAGTGGCCTAATTTGAGCAGAATTTGAGTGCAAGCCATGTAGATCTTTCATATAATACAGTGTATATTCCATATTTATAGACTGGTATTTGCTAGATTTCCAGGGAGTTGGAGCCTGAGTGCTTAGCTGCTACCGAGCTCCTTCAGCAAAGGTCATTTGGATCACACCCACACCATGCGCCCTGAATCAAATCAAGTGGGCACTGCATTGTTTGTGCAACGTCTTAAAGCCTGGCTGCGTTCTATTCTCAAGCCAGATCCACTGAACAATTGTCACAGGCCAGGATTTGTCAACAGACGGTGTCAATATAGAGACCTGAGCTTACGTTGTCGAATGAATAAATAAGCAAGAATAACACACTGCTAAGGCAGCATTATGTAGAAAGAGCACTCAGCACCAGAGTGCAAAAGAATGGAGGTCAAGGGAATGGTAAGAAAAGTATTGGGAAGAGACGCTGAGAAGTTATGAAGGGCATACACTTTTGTCGATATGGAGGAATGTGACAAAGAATAATTAAAACCCCACACTGTGTTTATCATGTCTCCATGAAACAGTTGTACTGGTTTAAAAAATACAATCACTCAAATAAACAATGTGATTATTGTCTTACCCTCACAGTTCTCCCATTACGTTATTTGTAGAAAGACCCAGACCCCCCCCCCCTCAAAAAAAAAAAAAAAAAGTTCATTGACTGATATGACTCCCCTATAATCTGCAAAGGTGTTCTATCAAAATTATGTGACATTGTTGCAATATAAGTCTTTGTAGGATGTGATTTCGTCTTATCAAATATATGTCAAATTACCCCCCCCCCCCCCCCAAAAAAAAAAAAAAAAAAAAAAAAAATGAATGAGCTATGGCATGGGAGACCATTGACGTCACATTATCATCACCTTTAGAACCAAAAAGGTATAATTGCAGAATTTGTGTGGAGATTATACATATAGCATCTGTGTGGTTGTCATTGGCAAATAATCATCACCTGATAATCAAAAGGGCATTAAAACCTTCATATTCAGGGGTTATTGAGACATGCAGTCATAGTAATTATGACTGTGTAACTATTTTCTCCTTGTCAGCATATTATATCACTCATATATTATGTTTTCATTTGCATTTGTTTGTTTGTCTGTGTGCAAAATAACTCAAAAACTTGTTAATGGTGTTTTTATTGTTCCTTGCATTTTTCACTTTCTACTGATCGTGCTATGAGAAAATTGAAGTCAAATTTGGCAATGAGACACAAAGACTTTAATAAAGATGTCCTTTCTATTTTGAACCAAAAGTGAATGTGCTTTAAAAGGAACTGAGCTATTATCATCATGAAGGAAAATTAATGGTGCTATCTCCACTATGAGTGATTACCAGCGCTCACAGTGGATGATATGATGTTTTTGCATTAAAAGAATAGTATGCTTAAAGGGATGTATCACAATTACCACAGCAGTAGCAGTGTAGTGCCATTATCTTGAAGCATTAATAGGAATGAAATAATTAATGTCATTAAAAATATAAACTTAACAGAATTTAATGTTGCAGCAAAAGCAAGCATCAAGACTGAATTAATAAGGCAGCTTTTGACTCAATCGCTATAAACTACTCTGTTTGACAATTACTGACATAGAAGAAAAATGAGTCTTTTTAGGAGACTCATGCATAAGAAGAAAATGGTGAAACTACACAAGAGAATAACAAAGAAAAGAAAATACAAAGATTTACTCCATTTGCATCAATCACTGATATGTACAAAGTTACTCACAAGAAGGAGAGGAAGAGAAAATTGATTTAAAAAAATCCCCTCAAAAGCATTTGAGAACCTACTTTGAAAAATTAGGGAAGAAGATAAGTTACTGGATTGGAGTTAATCCAAAACTCCTACTACTACTACTACTACTACTATTACTACTACTACTACTACTACTACTACTACTACTGATGATGATAATAATAAACCAATTGTGCATAAAACAATAACACACTGGTTATAAAGAAGTATATTTTTTACCTTTGCTGAGGTAACCCTCAACTTTTCCCATACAAAAAACAAACAAACAAATAAACAAACAAAATCATATGGCAAGAATTGATCATGTTGACTCCTCTGGCTGGCATTGAACTTGTACCAATCATTGTTACCTAGCAACCACATGGCCTCTTGCCAAGCTGAATGGTCCCACGCCCAACCCTCTGCACAGCAGGACTCCACAAACGCCTGACCTAAGCACCTCTATCACTCTCTCCCTCAACCACCCTCCATCTCCCCCCCCCTTATTCCTCTCTTTTTTTTTCTCTCTCTTTCTCTCACTATCTCTTCTCATTTTATCCTTGTTTCTCCATCAATCTCTCTCTCTTCCCCCCCCCCCCCCATGATCTGTCAATCTGTCTATGTGTCTGGCTCTTTGCCATCCAGGGTATTATATCTTCTGTGGTTGTGGGATGTCTGCATGTCTCCTTCATCCAGTCTGTCATATATCCATATTACACATGTGTGTATGCATGTATGTTTGCATGCAGGTACAAATCCAACCACATATATAAACATAAATATATGAATACATGAATATATAAATATATAAATATATAAATATATAGATATATAGATATATAAATATGTAAATATATAAATATATAAATATATGAATATATAAACATCTATTAAAGCACATAAATATATAGATTTGTATTCACATAATTGCAAACATACATATATATTCATACATACATACATACCTATACTATTCATACATACATCACACATATATGAAGAGTTTGTTTGCAAAAACCGATGTCCATTTTCGAAGATTTTGAAGTACGGTCTCTGTCATAAAGTACAAAATAATACCTTTTAAATGATATATTGGTCACTACATATAAAGGTACATTTTTGAAGTTATGGTCAAAAGAAGCAAATATTTTCTTATTATTCTCTTTATTTTTTGTGACCTTTAATCGCAAATATCTCCATGGCAAATATGGACATATTGGTTTTTGCGAACAAACTCTTCATATGTTCATACATACGCACACACATGCTACAGTATATCTAACTAGGGAAGAGGTATACAATCAACATACAATCAAAGGGTGCTCTGGGGTCAGGTCTCAGCAAGCAACTTCAAATCTCTTACCTAAGACGGTACTGTTCTAGCCCAAAATAGATTTCAGTTTGATATTAATGGGGAAGGCTATCTCCATGTATAAGACCTCTCTTTGTTTTTGTTCTTTTACTCAAAAACATCTGGTAATATAACTTGCTTGCTGACAGATATCAATTTTTTGAAAACAGAAACTTGTGTTCAGCAAGAGTTTGCAAATGGATCTTCATAAGTGAATGCATAGTCAGTCCTACAGGGCCACCTGTTTCCATCATTTGCTCTAAAACACCCCTAAAATCACCCCTCCCCATCCATTGTTAAAGGGGAATGAAATTCCAATATACATGTGGCTTTAATGCAGAAATATTAGGAGAACACAGAAGCAAAAGTTTGAGGAAAGTCGGACACTGTACAAAAGTGATAGATTTTTAAAGTTCTTGAGCAGCCATTGCTGCTGGATGAGAAGACTGCTATGGTTATTGTAATGCTACATATGTCGAATTATAACAAAAATACAGAAAAAAAATCAAAATATTTTTGCTTTTCTAAAAAAATGAAATGGCACTTGATTTTGATGCCTCTTTCCAAAAGCATGGTGGAATAATATCACCCTATTCTGATATATGTCAGTAACGAGATGTGGAAATGTGTACTTTTCATAATAAATGTTAACAATGTTGAATTTTCTTTTATATTTTCCTTATATCATTGTACATTTGTGATATCACGAACATTAGTATCCTTCTCATCCAGCAATGGCTACACCAAAACTTTGAAAATTTTTGAACAAATTGTCTGATTTTCTGCAAATAAAAATTGATATGTTTGTAATACATGTATGTTTAGTATAATAGTCATATAATTGGTATGAGGAAAGTTTTTTTTTAAAAATTAACCAGAATATCAATAAGATTTTTGTATTGAACTCTAAGACACACCACAGTCTATAGCTTACCCCACCCACCCCCTATACCTGTACACAAAATTGATTATCAAGCTTTTCCTAATTTACGCAGTGAGTGCAAATGCATGTGCTGAAACGTAACTTTGTGCACACCTAAACTTATGAAGAATGTGCATGGGATTTTCAGGCATGTGATGAAGGGAATTGTCTGATCTTATGGCTACAATTAAAGCACACACAACATGCATACAAACACAAACATCCATCCAAGCAATCTTGATGAGTGGATGAATTCCAATACCCAACCCCAATCTCATTGTAAGGCTTTTCTAGGGCTTACCCACATATCTTTCTGGTCTGCTAGTTCCCAGGTATCTGCCAGCTACGACGGGTCTGAACTTATTGCACACTTAGAACACAAATACTTTACACACAATACGCTGAAACAAAACGACGGCTAGGAAGTTGTGAGACATTACAGTAGGGCCTACACTGTGGAATCATCCCACTGTGAAATAGTGAGTTGTACATTGTACTGTGTTCAAAATAATGTGTGATGGAAACAAAATATAATCAAACTATTAAGAGCTGATCAACTGACATGTTCCCAAGCAAGCTAGCACTAAAAAAACAATGACATGAAACATAGAATAAAAACAAACAACTGACTGGGAATGTCTACATGAATGTACATTGTATGTATGCAAACTTGCACACATACAATGTACATTCGTACAACATTCATTCTAGCTGGAGTCTTACATTATTGCATTCATACTTGTATGAATGCAAATGTACATTCCAGCAAAAATGAACTCAATGGAACCAGTGATAACACTGTGTCATACAAAATCATAGTGCAACATTTTTTCATGTCTATGTAGTAATAACATGCTCTCTTCTGGTGTAAGTTTCTTCAATTTGTCTCCCTCTACAAATTAATTTTTTTTTAAAGATCGCAACTGCTGATCTGTAAATTGACAAACATGTCGGAAAAAAGGAACCAGTGGGACTTGAACCTGTCATCTACTACTTTCTGGGCAGTGACACTACCACCAAGCTGTCCCTGGTTGCTGGCAGTGACACGATGAGGTTTGTGTTCCACTGGTTCCTTTTTTCCGACATGTTTGTTAACCTGTTGAGGACGGACTGAGTTTGCTACAACACGCATTTCCCACAGACACCTGCCCAAGTATACTCGGGACTCGTCCTCAACGGGTTAATTTACAGCTAGTAAATCAGGGGGGCGTTTCATCAACGAGTTCGTCGGAGGTTTTCACTATTTGCTATCAGCCAATCAGACACAAGGATTTCAGTAGCTTTTAACAGTTGTCAGTGTAAATCACTGACAAAAAGTTTCATGAAACCGTCCCCAGCAGTTGCAATCTAACAAATTTAATTTGTAGAGGAAGACAAATCGAAGAAACTCAAACCTGAACCTCACCCCTCTGAATAATATCTTTCTTTCATTTAACATGCTCTCTTGATGTGAAAGAAAAGTTGAACAGGACATCAATAATGACTTTGACTGGAAGACATCTCTTTATTCATGTCTTGTATTGCTCACAAAAAAGTGCACCAGTCTGCCAAAAATCACTCTGATGATTTATTGAAACTTACACAGTGAAAGTACAGTCAACCTTGCCTGAGTTGACTTATAGACATGAATTTCATCTTATGCAATAGAATTATCACATTTATATCTATTTGAGGTTGAATTTTTTTTTTTTTTTGACTGAGCCACTTTTTTACTTGTGAGAATTCGGCATCTGCAAAGTTGACTGCATTCACAACAACTAAAAACGAAAGAAAAGAAAGGCAAGTAAATGAAGTGGAATTGTTTCAAAAATTAGTCCACTGTACTAAAGATTCCAACAGTTTTAGAAACTTTCCCTTGACTAATAAAAGATTTCCATTCTTTGTTTTTGTGTTTACTTTGCTTTTGGTTTCATTATATAGAACAAAGTTTATAACAGGCAATAGACTACGAACTGGGCTGAACTTACGACAGGATCAACTAAATTGGATGTACGCAATGGATGTATGCATTTGTATGCTTTGGTCAGAATTTACCCTCAGGAACAATACCTTTAAGAGGGCAGTATTCCCTCAAGTTCATTATACCAGACAGACAAAAGGAATACCATCCTCTGTTGTATGAAGATCGATCATACACTGTATAGTTCCTTGCAATTACTTGCAACTCTGAAGGACAAGAGGGAAAACAAAGGAATGGCAGGACATTTAAGCAAACGACACACCCTCTGAGAAAACTAGCTTCTAAAGTGCATACATCATCACGCAGTGCAAAATCAAAGTGCAATTGAGAAGAGGATACAATGTCAAAGTCCTCTTATTCTTTGGGTGTGCCTACACCATCATGGAAATTTTAATGTCCTGTCTGATCTTAGTGATATCCATGAGGTAAATTGCATCACTTATATCCCGCATTTACACTGAAATGCATACACCATCAAGCAGTGCAAATTCAAAGAGCAAGTGAAAAGAGGATACCATGTCAAAGTCCTTTCATTCTTTGGGCGTGCCTACACGTCTGATCTTAATGATATCCATGATATGAGGCAAATGGCACCATTTATATCCCACATTCACACTTGACCCACTGGGTGTGCCTACACCACCAGAGAACTTTTAGTGTCCTGTCTGATCTTAATGAAGCAAATTGCACCATTCATATCCCATATCCACACTTGACCCCACGTCACAGGGACAATCAGGGTGGCATTTCATGAAGCATTTTGTCCGACAAAGTTGTCGGACCAATTTGCTCTCAGCCAATCAGATGCAAGGATTTCAGTAGCTTGTAACAGTTTGTCAGAAAAATATCTGACCAAAACGCTTCATGAAATGCCCCCCAGGTGAGGGTTTATCTTTATTTTTTACGACTGACTGTCCATATGATTACTGTATCTCCACTGTCCCTGAGTTGTGGGGGGCAATCAGGGCTTGGGGCAGGACCTGCCACTTAGCACTAGACTTTGTGCATGTGCACATTTGATGAACACAGCTGGGCACTATCAATTACGGCCCAAAGTCACACCCCCCTTCGAAATGTGGCCCCTGACCCCGACAGGCTTCGCGGGGATGGGGAGGAAATCCCAATGAGTGTCCACACTATGGTTTTGGAGGGTGGGACCCAGTGTGAACGCAGGGTGAGTTCATCTCATGATCAGAGCAGTAAGGTTCTGAAAAGGAAACTTTCTGTCTTCATGGTCAGAGTAAAGCTGCGTTTACACCAAATCTGGCACGGGTCACGGAATGGGGTGTTTGCTAAGGTGCGCCAAAAGGAACCATGTCTGCTTCTGTTACAGTGTCACTTCCCCGCTAATAATTTTGTTACAAAATTAATCTCATACTGTTGATTTTGTTGCTCTTGATTTTGACATAAGAATAACATTTTGGGTGATTTTGTATCAAATTATTGATTCTTTTTAACAGAACCAGACATGACATTTTTTGGCGTACCATAGCAAAAACCCAGCCCGTCGCCCGTACCGTGCTCGGTGTAAATGCGCCATTAGACAGTGAGGTGATGTACTGCTTTACTTATATACATGGACACTTTCTTGATTAAATGAATAAGCCTGCTTGGAAGCACAACAGTATAATGGAACAAAACAAGCATTTAATGAAACCTAACTCTACACAGTCTTAATTGCACTTGTCCCATGTCAAACATAACTAAAAAAATAATAATAATAATGATAAAAGAATGGGCAATTGTAAGTATGTGATGAACCTTTGTACTTGTACTATTAGATATCAAATTACGATGGTTGGCTTGAGTACTGCATTTAGTCATACCATGGACCTACATATCTGCTCCTACAAATTTGACTGAAAACACATATCAGAATGACTTAAATAGTTGGCTGTTGTGAGGAAGAAATGTGTTGTCAACATTGTTAGAAAAGAACTTGTAAGCAATAGTCAAATATGCTCTCATGTACTTTTTGTATCATATACTTGTGTACATCATTATTTTGGCACCATACCAGCATAATTATCTTAAATACTGTCTAGTGGTATGATTCCCTACAGTAACATACTGCACTGTACAAAATCATACCTAGACAGAAAAATCTGTCTGTCTGGAGGAGTCTTTTATCATTTTGTGACTCTATTGTCTCAGGGGATTCTGTGAAGCCAGACACAGTCTCCGTGGAACATATCCCCCGACAACCAGATACAGACCGATCTTTCAGTTAATATCATACCATATCTTACTGTACTATACAATACCATGTCATACTGCAAATGGAAAGTTATTTCTGCATCAGTATTCTACTTATACCATGGAGTGGCTCTATGCTTACACCACACTTTAGACTTGAAATATTTGACAATACTGGACACATAAACTACAACTTGAAAATTCTTGAAAAAGGTCAATGAGTCTCATAAGTTTAAAATGCTTGGATGACCATAATGATGTCTCAATCTTCAAGAGGACCTTTATCCAAGTCTACAAAAAACAACCCCCCCCCCCAAAAAAAAAAGAAGAAGAAAAGTTAGTTCTATACTTGAAGAGTTCTATTGCAAAATGGTCTAAGTGCCATTTTCAAACATTTCAAAGTAAGTCCATAATCAGATAGAGCAAAATTAAAACTTTCCAGTAATATCTCACTTGGATCATAACAAGGAATATTCTAGAAGTTATGATTAGAAATGTCCTGTATTTTCTTATCATTTTCTTTGTTTTTTTAGCAGATTCAATCACAAATATCTCAGCTTAACAAGAATGGATTCAACTTGGTTTGCGATAAAACTCTTCAATTACATCTTGAAAAGTTACAGAGCATGACGCTGTTGTGAATATATCCTCCCTTTTTTGTCTGTAGGATTCACAGTAGTAGAAACATTGAACACTTTGTAACTTGAGTTAAGTGTTAGTCTAAAATGTACTTCTGATATTTGAAATTCATATTGCAACATGGTAGACTAGTAGCAGTGATGTTTACTGGAAGAAAAAGAAAGAAAAACAATAAAAAAATCCTATAAATCATGATATACTATGAATTCCCCTTAAGATACTTTCATAAATATATGAATATTACAAAGCCCATGGTAAAATAATGTTCTGGCCTTCAAATTTACACTGTCAATTCACACAAGTCTTCTTTAACACAAGACATTCTCATGGAAAATCTTGCAAAAGGCACTTGAAAAATATATCACACATTGTATAACAGTGAGGGATTTATATGACAATGAATAAAAGTCCCATTGCAAAGCTTTATGACTTATATACACACTCACATGGCACAGAATAATTCATCAACTTGGAGTATGCCATAGTGAGATAGTTCCCTTGATTCACAGGCATAGCAAAATTGCCTTGCTAATCTTGATCTACCTGGAATTAGCCTTCAGACTTTGAAATGCCACATCTCAGTTAATTCACAATTTGTGAACACCACATCATTGGAATAAAGAGAATAAATTTTTGTTCTCTGTTTAATGTTGAACTTTTGTAGACACCATGTGGTAACTGACAAACTGATAGAGAAAGTCCTTATGGCCACGATTGAAATGCAATGCAAGTTGCAGTGGACTTGACTGGTGCGACAAGTTGATGGGAAATTATTGAATGCCGTCAACAATGACATGGAAGGGAATGCTGATACGATTCCGTATCATTTACCCCCCCCCCCCCCCCCAAAAAAAGAAAAAAAAAGAAAAAGAAAAAAAAATGAATATCCCTGAATTAAATCAATCCCCTACTTGGCCATTACACAAAAACATAGCGAGGTCACACATTTTTGCACGGTTGGGACTGAGTACCTCAATGGTGGATCCAGAGGGAGGCGCACCAGGCGCGCCCCTGGTACCGTACTAAGACTTCATGATGAACAATGGTTATATATGCAAACCCTTGGAAGCTACAACCTTCAGGATACAGGAACTCACTTCACACATTTTGAATAAATCACTTCAGTTTTACCTGGTTGCTCACACAATTACCCTCGAGATTAAAATCAGGGGAGAACACGTACAAGAAACAAATTCTGTCCTCCTATTCCAGTACTTCTCAACATTATTTTACAAGCTATCCATAAAAGATTATTGCTGCAGAAGAACTTCTGTTTTCCTTGTTTTTTTTACTCAGTCATTTGTGAATGACAAAGGCTGATGGAGACTTGTCCCACGGAGCTGTCTACCTGTCATTGGTCATGTGGATAAATCTTTTTCAACCAGGGTCTCGCCAGGTATCGTGAGCCATCGAACGCCTCAAAGTATTCATCGATCTGGGAATGTTCAACCTGCCAGACGAGAAACAGGAAAATGTGAAGAAAATGGAAATCATCTTGGCATTTTAATACAAATAAGAGATGCATATATTGAAAAAAAAAAAAGAATCACATGTAGTGAAAGCAATTGCCAAAAGAAGAAATTGATGAGAGTAAAACAAGAAAAGCCCATCTGAAAAATCAAACCTGTCTCCCACAGAAAAAATAAAAAATGGTACGCTATTTTAAGATACAAGACCCAGAAATGTTGCTTAAAAAACAACAAAGGTAAACAGAAGAATTGGTATCAAACTGCAGCAGCACTGGCTTGAACAGAAAGGGGAAAAAAATTCAAAGGATGATCTTAAAATAGAATGTAAAGTTTTCTTTTCTTTCTTTTTTCATAAGATGACTGAGTGAGCACAGAAAAAAAGAAATGTGAACATTCTTTAGAGAACAATGAAAGCAGTTCAACAAGTGAACTATGGAAGAGCAAGACAATTATATCATTTGAAAACACTTGACATATACTTTACTGGGTATTGTAAGGTGTGTACAACGAATGTTTGCACACCAGAAGCATGCATGCATGTGGAGCCTCTAGCATTGCCTACAACAGACATCACTTAATGCTTCCAGTTTGGACATCACGAGTGATACACAGTCCTATGTGCTTACAAGTATGTCTGATATTGTATGAAAATTAACTTGTGTACACCCCAAACAAACAACAACCGACAACAAAGCAACACACACACACACACACACACACACACACACACACACTCAAACATACAAACAGAAATCAACAATAAACAAACAAACAAATAAACAAAAAGCAAAATACTGTTAACATTGAAGACTTAATGCTTAAAGACATCAAGCCCTGATATTTTCATCTCGTCATCACTGAATCGGCACTTTAAGGTACATGCTCTCTTGGATAAAGAATACAGGAAATCACATAAATTTCATTAATTGTGCACAAAACCAGAAAGAAATTTACAGCAATAAAAAAAATAAGACAATAAACTTTCTATGCTAATTTGAGAGAGGACCAAGAAACATTATTCCTCTAAAATGAGCGCTGATATGGGCATGTAAATGGTACATCTATTTCACACTTGTTTTAGTCCATGGACGAAACTAAATTTAAACCACATACCAGTATTTGACTCACATTACCTTTGCACAAATTCGGTTCAATGGGCTAAACAGCATTTTTATTTGAACCCACAAGCCCACTTGCCAGAGGCATCAAAAACTCAGTAGATGTTACATGAATGAAAATGCACAGCAAAGTTCTCCCCCACTTCTATCAACTTTGCCCCTAAGCCAGATACTATATGAGCCATATCATCTGTGATTATGATATATTTCATGAAGAGATAATTTTCAGACAATTTTTTGAGTGGTTAGATTTCGGTTTCAAAACCACAACGATGAAATGATATACATATACGCAGCAACTGTCTGTTACATTGCCCGAGGCTACAAATTGAACAAAATCTCACTGCTAAAAGGGATCTGAACCATTACTGGCTATTGGGCAGAAGGTCAGTAGTCTAGTGGATATGATGCCTGCCTAATAATCAGGAAATTGTTGGTTCAAGTCCAACCCTGGTATGTATGTACCCATGATATTTTATCATCTTGGCTACTACTAAAACACTGAATAAGGGTGTTTTATAAACATCTATGTAGGGCAATTTGACAATAAGTTGCAAAAAACAAGAGACCTGGGGGTCACGCGCTCACCTGAGTATCGCAATTTCACCTTCCATGCATTCTTGCACACTCTTACCTGAGAAAATTGGAAACTTTTAAGGTCTGCATATGGATCCCCCCCCCCTCTCAATTTTAGGGTGGGGGGAGGGGGGAGGGGGGCAGGCAGCCCTGGATCTGCAATGAACAACCTTGGAACTAATGTCATCAATGTACAAACTCATGGTATTAACTTTGCTTTATCATTTCTGGTTCTAGAGTATAAGATTTTAAATATTCTTTAATGTAGGGGGGGGGGGGGGGTGGGCCCCCTAGGGGCCTCCCAGAGGGACATGGTGCCCATTTGAAGGAATTGAGATTCTATCCCCCTAGGGATGCTACCTGCTAAGTTTGGTCAAAATTCATCATGAGGTTTTCAAGAAGAAGATGAACATGTACAATTCAGGCCCCATTAGGACCCATCCCCATCCCCTCTCCTGGTTCCCAAGGGGGTGGGGGCACCCCTGATTCTGCCAATCCCATGAAAAACTTGAAACTACAGTCATCAATGTACTAACTCATAGTATTATCTAAGCCCTATCACTTCTGGTTCTAGAGAAGATTTTTAAAGATTCCTTAATTTTAGGGGGTTTGGGCCCCCCTGCCCCCCCCTCCCTCCCCCAGGTGGGCCTAGTTTGCAGGCACAAACCCTTGTTGGTCGTATAGGAGTCTGCATGCGCCGAGACTAATACACGCACCACTACACTGCAGCCTCTCCCAACAAGGGTTTGTACAGACTTCAAAAAACAGTTTCTCACGGTGAAAATCAAACTCCACCCTCTACCCATGTGATTGGTTGCTTTCCAATGTCCATCACCATCTCTGGGGACTTGGCTAGCAGCACCCAATAACTGGATAATTAGGAAGACAGATTAGGCAGATATCACCAGTCCATGGGTGAAATAAAAACAACACTGGTCAGTGGTCAGACAACCCTTCCTCCATTGATACCAGTACACCAGATTCCAAGGGGTGTATTAGGTGACCGTTTCTCCCTACTTTACTCAGTACAGTCATCTCTTCCCTGACTCTTCTGTAAACCATGGAGCAGCATGCAGACCTATGCTATGTGGATTCATGGTGTAAACCATGAAATGACTAAAATGTAATGAGATATTTTTAAGGGCATCATCTGCTTTTCTGACCCAGATTTCAAGGCATGTTTTAACTTTTTGCAACAATTAATGAGAACCCACTTATAATATGACTATCAAAAGAGCATTGGCCCCTACATACTATTCTATTGCAATTTCATTTGACGAAAATCAAATTTGAGATGGTTGAGATATCCCAAAACAATTGGTCCTAATGAAATGTGGGAACTTTCTCTTAATTATATGGACCACTTTGCTTTACTTTGTTTTTGGATATTTCCAAATCTGACTTTCATCAAATAAAATTTTAACTACTCTTTAATATGTCAAGCAGTTTCTATCATGCAAAAAGTTAAAAGTTGAATCACCATCTCAACCAAAACTACCATCCTTTCTTTTACTCGCTGGTATACTGTGTAGTCATGGGCCCACTAATTAAACACAAACCTAGGTTCATTGTAAGTGTACCAACCTATGTGATAATTTAAAATTAATACCCTTGAATTTCATTATGTATATGTTCTGAATAAAACCTTAACTTTGAGAAGATCAAGGTTGAAAAGCAAAGAACAGTTCTGGTGCCTATATGCACGAACCAAACCCAGAAAAACATTACTTCTATAAGAGGTTTTCTACTTCTAAGAGTAATCTTTAATAAGTAGAGTCAGAGATGGTCTTCTGTATACTAGTAACTTCTCTCCCTAGTTTGATCTCTCTCCTATGGCAAGTTCCGACAGTGTTTCAAATTCACTGTTAATTCCTCTCTATATTGGTCTGATAAAACAATGCATTTCCTGAGTGAATTAATACATACATCTTTTAAAACTTGTGATAGATATCAATGTAAAATCTCCTGGATGCTGCAGTTAATCATAACTTGCAATTGATTATAATTCTCTATTCTATACTAGTAAAAATAAGTTGCTGGTTGCAATCAATTGTTTTCCATCTTTATTGATTGCATAACACTGAAAGAGCTAATACTAACTTGTCATGTGTTCACTCAAAATGAGTTGAATCTGCTGTGTCGTAGCTGTAATAATCTAATAAGTGCTTTTTGGAAATGAACCTGCAGTCTGTTGGCAACAGCGTAATATTTGTCACTGTTGACCAATGTTTTGCCATGATAACAACATTATTCATATTTTTAAAATCATTTACAATTTTGTGGATCAAACTTTTTCAGTTTTTTTTTTAACCATTTGAGTTGAAATTTGGGAATCATGACCGCTCGATATAGCAATGTGATTTTGCACAACACTTAAATAATGCATATAGATGTGTATAGAATTTTCAATATGCCTAGTTCCATTGAACATTAGTATTTTTATGGATAAATACAAAGTCACATGAATTGACCTAACTCCCTCGCTTTTTGAGCATTAGACTTGAAATTTGGCACATGTGACCACCATTGTCGGCCTATGTTATACTGTATACAAATTTTATCTTTCGTCATTGTCGACAGTGTTCGCCATGGTAACAGCATTTTTATCAGAAACATTTGTGGAACAAACTGCCCACTTTTTGAACATTTGATTTGAAATTTTAGAGACTTATTATCACTCTTACATGTAGGGCCTATTTTAGCAAGACATTTGTGTGTGTATGTGTGGTTTTCAGTCTGTCTGTTGCCATGACATGAATATTTTCTTACATATATGTGGATTGATCAACTGTAACTCCCTCAGTTATTGAGCATCATATAGAATTGAAATTTCGCATAATTGGCTGCTAAAATGTAAAGTGAAGATATGCAAACTCCATCTCTTGTCATTGCTGACCAAAATATTTGCGTGATAACATACAAATTACTAATTGATTTAGCTAAATCCAGCAGTTTGAAGGATTTGACTTGAGATTTGACACATGTGACCAATACACATTTCAAATGCTCAAAGCATTTCTTTCCTCAATGTTGAACAATGCATTCCCATGGCAACATCTTTTTTTGATAAAAGGTGTCAACAAATATTGTGGATAATAATATAGGGCTTACTCCCTCAGTCTTCGAACATTTGACTTGATATTTGGTACATGTGACCACTATAGCATGTTGATGCTTAAACTCTGTCTTTGGAGTATGGCAAATCTGTGTTGCCATTTTATAGGCATTTTTCATGAAAAAAAAATTCACTTCTTTCGTCATGGACGGACAGTATTTGCCACAAAAATTATTAAGTTTTTGAATAAAAATCAATCATACAAAAACATTATGGCTTATGCTATTTTCCTCAGTTTTTAGAATGTTCATTTTGGGGGACCATTATAGATTTATATGCATATTGAAAAACTCATTTTTTGTCAATGTTGAATAATGCATTGCCACGGTAGCAACCTGATAAAAAGAGCACTAAAACATTGTGTACTGAGCTAACTCACTCAGGTTGAGGTCCATGGGGTATTAACCACATTTAGTGATAGTTCTAGTCTGGATTGCATGTATTGTTCTGCCAGTCCTCGCCTGTGGTACATTCTCTTTATTTTCTGAGCAACACATTTTTGCTTGTTTGTTTGTTTGTTTTAATGAACTTCTGTTTTTCTTTTAAGAAATGTAGGTAGGCTAAGTTCTTTAAACTCTTAACTGTAACCATTTCTCTTTGAAAAAAAAAAATGGGCATATATATTCCTTGGTAATGTAGCCCATATTATGTGTGGGACCTTGATATTTTAACCTGGTTATAGAAACTTCAAAAATTCATAACTTTTTCTTTATCTAATTTTCCTCAAACTGTCACTGATATGTTCTAATAATGTTGCTGAACTCCCTCAATCCACATGTATTTCAACGTGAACTTGCACAGTACATATCACTTTTACGATATCATCAAAATATATATTATTTCTTTTCTTTTACTCCCCGAAAGCATTTTACTTCAGTTATGCGTTCATGGCTTTATGACAATGCAACACTGTTTTATAGAAATATCAAAAAATCGCAGGAAATATTTTGATGATATCGTAAAAGACAAATTCACATTGAAATACATGTGGATTGAGCGAATTCAGCGATTAGAACATATCAGTGACAGTTTGGGGAAAGTTAGATAAAGAGAAAGTTATAACTTTAAAAATTCATAACTTTGTTATTAAGCTCTATAATATCATCCACAATATTTGTAAGAAACAGTTTAGGCCTAAATGCATGACAATTACAAATTTGACTTTGGTGTCACATTTTTACTTGAATGGGTTGATCCAGGTTACGTTAGCTAATTTTATATCTCAGCTCCTATGGGCCCATTGGCAAGTATTTCGTTGAGAATTCGAAAACTTGAAATCGGGTATATGTTGGTACATCTACATGTACCTCACATTAGCAATAGCACGAGCAAGAAATTACGTAGGCCTGAAGGGAAAGGTCATCAAATCATAAAGTATAGTAATCTATTACCGTACTGTAGATGAATAAACCTTGGTACATTTATTATCAAAGTTTGAGTAGGCAAATTTGACGAAATGCATGATAAGCAGGCACTAATGCATAAATAGGTGAATTAAGGTTTTATGTAGACTCGCATTAAATCAGAATGTCACATACAAAGCGACTTATTTCTTTTTAAACAGATAAAGGTTAGGCTCGTAAAGACAAATAGTTTGGTATAATCTTGATTAAGACTTAGGTATGTTTATACTATAGCTCTTCATGAAATAATAGAAATATATGAAAGAAGGAGTTTGAATGCATTTTCAATGTACAAAAACAGAGAATGATTTATTTAGTATTTCTATCACAAAGAGACTTGAGAATTGAGAGAAAGGTGAAAATAGAGGGAAAATCATGTTGGTCTTGACATGATTCGGTAATTATAAAGAGTAGACAGAAAGAAAGAAAGAATAAGATCTAGTGAGAGCTTGAAAAGAGAGAAAAGAAGAAACAAACCGAAAGCAGGGAGGTGGGAAGAGATTCCCACCTCCATGCAGAAAGGGAATGGCTGGGATATGTTCCTTGGTTCCTCATGTGCAAGGAGGTGGTCACCAAGAGAGATCTCTTCCACCTCCCTGGTCACTTATTGCAGAGGGAGCATTCTTGCTCTAGAAAGTACATCCCAAGTCTTACATAACAATTCAAACCGCTATCTGGTTTTCTACTCAGGTTGACCTTTATCTCAGTGGGGGTCAGCCAGACAGCCCCCCATTGGACATGTCAATCACAGTTACCATGACAATCCTCTCAGAGTGAAGCTCCGCCCAATAAACATGAAAAGGTGTTTATGGACCCAAAGGTTGTACAAACCCTTGTTGGGAGAGCTACAACACAGGGCCTATGGGACAGTGCCGAAATGGTGCATATAGTAGTCTTGATGCAGACTCCTTTACGACCAACAAGGGTTTGTGCCTGCAAACTAAGGTGGGCCATGGTGCCCATTTGAACAAATTGAAATCCTATCCCCCTAGGGATGCTACCTACCAAGTTTGGTGAAAATCAGACATGGGGATCTCAAAGTGAAGATGAAAATGTACAATTTAGGCCCAATTAGGACCCCTGATTCCCCCATGAACAAATTTGAAACTACAGTCATCAATGTACTAACTCATAGTATTAACTAAACCCGCATTCACATTAGTCCCCGCGACGCGGGGACAGCAACAAGAGATCTTATCTTTTTTACGACTGACCGTCCACACTGCTATTTCATCTGTCCCCGAGCTGTGGGGGCAATTGGGGCTTGGGGTGAGCTCTGCCACTTGAAACCAGGCATAGCGCATGCGCACATTTGATAACCACAGCTGGACGCTATCAATTGCGCCCCAAGGCCACTCTCCCCTCCAAATTTTGTCCCCGTACCCGACTTACTTTGCGGGGACGAGGGGACAAGTCCCAGCGAGCATTCACTTTATGGTTTTGGAGGAGAAAGTCCCGCAGCGTGGGACTTTCCCCGAATCGCGGGGACTAATGTGAATGCGGGGAATGCCCTATCACTTCTGGCTCTAGAGAAGAAGATTTTAAAAGATTTCTTAATTTTAGGGGGTTTGGGCCCCCCCTGGGGCCCCCAGGTGGGCCATGGTGCCCATTTGAAAAAAATTGAAATCCTATCCCCCTAAGGATGCCACCTGCCAAGTTTGGTGAAAATCGGTCTGGGGTTATCAAGAAGAAGATGAACATGTAAAAAGTAATATGCACGACACACGACGGACGCCGGATGAAGAGTGATCGCAATAGCTCACTTGAGCCTTCGGCTCAGGTGAGCTAAAAAAACCCAAACAAATAAACAAACAAACAAACAAACAAACTTGATGCTAGAATCATTGAACATGAGATATTGTACATTGTAACTATTATCCCTTTTCTGGAGAAAAGCAAGTGATATTCCACCTTGAAACTAATAATACACCGTGCATTTGTTGCTGTAGGAATTGTTCATTTAAGAAAATAAAAATGCAGCAAATCACACTGCATAATAGTGTTTAGAGGGAGCACTTGACCATCAATGCTAAAATCTACAAACTTGTAGAAGGCTCTATCAAATCGGCTTTAGTGATGTTAGTGAAACACGCAAAATCAGCATAGACAGAAATTATTGTCTAGGGCCTGGACTGAAATCAGGCAACTATTTTCTCCAGACATATTTGTCCCAGCAGGCATGACAAGCTCATCCTATGAAGCATCATGCTCAGCTGGGCCGGCTTGGCTGGGCCTACCTTAACATTTTCTACGGATTCCAGAGCCTCTTGAACGACATAGGCCGTGGTGAAGCTCTGCCGATCTTGACCATTGACCAGAATCATGTAGTTTGGCTGAGACAAGTAACGCTGCAATTTAAGGGAATGGATTAGCAAAAGTCTTTCTCGCCTTCTTCGACTTCCAAAAAAAAAGTAAATAAACATATAAAAAAGACAGGAAGAAGCAAAAAAACAGCACATGATTTTAAAGCTGTATAGAATCTGAACTATAGTGAAAGCTGTGCCCTGATCTATTTCATGTCATGATGATAAAGGAAGATTTATTGTCACAATATAGATCTCGCATTGTACACACGGAATTGAACAATGACCTTTGGCAGTCAGAAAACAAAAACCCTACACAAATCTGTATGATTTGTTGTGTATGTACATTACTTTGCACCTCTCCCTCTAGGCTCCATATCTCTCGAATTTAGAAAGCTTTGATAAATGTTCAACATAGGGGAAAAAATCTCTCTTTTTCTTTGCACTAACTACAACATGGTGAAATACCAAAATATCCACCTGCTTGGTTTGCTTTTTGATGTTGTTGAATTTTTGCGACAGACACAAAGACAGATTTCCTTGCAAAGGAGAACACAGGAGTCCATTGTTCAGCAATTAAACTCCTGATTGATTAAACAAACTTTCTTTTTAAAACTCAAACTCTTCAATACAAAACATGCTTTAGCCAATTACCCCAGAGGTGTAACCATATCATGAATGCAATGTATAGGGCACCACTTTACACCGTAGTCCAATTCTCTACAGCCTTAAAACGATTTCAACATCACATACGGTACTCACCAAGGTGGAGACATGCATTAATTCGAGGTCCGCCTCGCTAACG
The DNA here is from genome assembly GCF_040938485.1 of Diadema antillarum. Classification (NCBI taxonomy): domain Eukaryota; kingdom Metazoa; phylum Echinodermata; class Echinoidea; order Diadematoida; family Diadematidae; genus Diadema; species Diadema antillarum. The sequence continues at coordinate 34,582 of NW_027272123.1, read as the reverse complement.
TAGCTAACAAGGAAGATTGGGATGTGAACATCACGCAGATCAATCAGAATGGCATAAAAGGGGTGTGAGAGGGTGTGCTAAAGGGGTAAGGGGGGGGGTAGAGAAATGGAAGAGGGTGTGTCCAAGGAATGCATAAGGGAGGGAAAGTTAACAGAAGAGTTAAGTATAACACAAAAGTGTATCATGCATATCATTCAACTGGTATTAAGATGCGGGCTTTTGATCTGATGACAATGCAAGTGACCCCAGCAGGGGACTATGCAAGGAGGGATATTGGGGATGAAACATGCAAAAGCCACAAAAGAGGAAGAGGGCAATATAACATCAAATGTATCATGCAACAAAAAAAAAAAGAACAAAAAGAAACGACAGGGTTATGGAGGACAGAGATTAATCTGCAATTCAACACCATGATGGTTATAATGAGCAATTTTGGCCCAAATCAGGATACTGAATGGAAATTCATTAGTTTTTGTTTTAATACTTTGCTTATCTTGGGTTGTTTTTCTCCTTTTTACAGACAGTGATATAAGTAGCAACCACATATGTCAATTGAATGATAACACAATGGCCTTCAACACATGAACAGATATTACTCACAAAATTACGTACACGTATGTGTGCAATTCCTTTTCGCTTTCTTTCTAAAATTGCGGCATAACTAAAAATAGTTAAGGCACTCATCATGCATGCAGCAAAGAGAACATGTTTGATGAAAACGTGAAGCATGAAAGCTATAATTAAATCAACACAATACCACATCAATTAATGTATGCAAAATGAATAATCACCCATATTTCATAACAACCTGAGAAAGCATGGTTCTTAAAATGTTTGCAGAGTGAAGATGATATGTTTCAAATTTTCAAAAGTTCTTCATTTGGCTGCCATACGGTGAAACATTGCCCTAGTAAATCAATGAATCAATTACAACATAGTAAATAATCTCTTTTAATATGCAATGGGACAAAATTTTGAATCTTGTCAAAGATGAAATGGTCTCGTCAACTTAGCTTTGCCTCAATGAATAGTACTTCTCATCTTTTATCTTGTGTGAAATCTTGTATCATCACCTGTGGCCTTTCACTTTTGCATACTATTGGCACTCGAGAATAGATGTTACTTTAAGGGCAACATTGATTGCATACTGTAGGTAAATTGTACTTGTACGCAGAGAAAAGCGCTATTACACTGTACTCAAAATAAATTTCACTTAGATTCCTTTTGTTGGAAATACAATTTTTAAGTATTCAAAAGGCAATATGAAGAGTTATGCGCTTTTAAAGGTACTAGCCCACATTTGTAAACCTGCAGCAATTGGTCTCATAGTTAGCATGGAGTTTGGGTATGATTGCAGTAACACCTGTGCAAAATTGCGTTCCAATTAGTCCATTACTTTCATAAAAATAAATGAAAATGCACCGTATGCATGCGTATAACGCTCGCTAGCTCCGGTCCACGTACGTACTACTTGCATGCGATACATGTGTAAGTTACATGTACCTACTAGTAGCTAGCCCCGGAGACCGCGCCGCAAGGCGCAGTCCTGGCGGCTACCTCGCAGCTGAGCGGGAGCAAAAATCACTGCCACATTCACGGCGACTTCACAAATAAAGCACGGCTAAGTTTCTATCATAAACACAGTGACAATTAATACATTACCTTTTCGACTTGGTTTTTCTCACCCATTTATCTAGAAACTGCAAAATTTTCTACATTTTATTAGGAGTAATAAGCGGCCTGCCCTAGTGCAACAGTGGAGAGACTTGCTGCTATATCCATTAGTACGCATTACGCATGCTCTCAATGCACTGCACTGCATGCATGCTGTGCGCCTGTGCAAGTGATTGTGAGTTTCAGTGAGCATCGGTGAGCTGAAGATATTCGCGTTATAAGACAACATTTTCTGCATCATAAGCAATGAAATGCATCAAACAGTCGCCGAAATTAATCATTTAGGTTTAATCGACCCATGTAAGTATTCCTAGTAGTTTTTGTTGAAAAATTAAGGAAATATAGCGCCGAAACGGCACCCGTTTTGTACAACTCCTCGATCTGAATGCGAAAACAGCACAGCCCCAACGCTGCACGTTGGGGCTGGTCGCAGTTACGTTGTAGTACGTAGCTAGCCCGCGCTCGTAATTTGATTTTGGGTTGGGTTGACCCGGTTTGAAAATTGATTTTAAAACGATGATTTTCTCTCTTTTATCGAATGGTATAGACAAAGAGCAACAGGTGAGGTATGTTACTGTTATAACTTGTACTTGAAGTCATATTGGACCTGTTTTATGCAGTTTTGATTTTCGTGGGTTTGCAAATGTGGGCTAGTACCTTTAAGCATTTTCTCATACGTGTCATTCATCTCACTTCATTCGTAAAATTTCAATTAAAACTTACTTTATTTTCCGGTGGTATATGTTCTTTTATCCACTGTTCAGGTGCCTAATAGAAAAAAAGGTGAGAAAAGCATCCTACAGCTGTACATGTAAAACAAAAAAGTATAATTTGAATCTATATCTTACAAACAAATTTATAAACAGTGAGCTGGTCATGGAGGAAAACTGCTTTTATTTTCAGTATTTTTTTTTTCAAGTTCTTTAGTTCAAGTTCTATTTTCTTCTGATAGCCTCTTCAGTTTCTGGATGTTCCTACACATTCTGAACGAAAACTTTTTTTTTTCTGTCTTGAAATGAATGGCTTTTCTTCATCAGAAGGCCTGGGAAAGACACATTAAATTGATTACATGCCGATGTATTAAAATCAATGACTTTTTTTTTTTTCACACCAGTTCATGAAAAAGCATTTTTTTAATAGGCCACTTCGCTTAAATAAAATTTACTTTTCTCTACCCTAGAACCTTGAAAAGAGCCTAGCACAATGCCCTTTTTTGCTTATAAATGTAACCAAATTTATGGATATCCAACCTTTGAGGGCGTGGTAACAATTGCATTCACTTGTACACAATTAATGAATTTCAGTGTTTGGAATGCACTTTACATGCATTACTCGTTGCTATGTCAGGCAAGGATTTGGGCAATTTGTAAAGTTGTCACGAAAAACCTTTCTTATACAGGCATGCAGAAAAATTGAATATGTACTGGTTGATTCACAAATTTAAAAACTTTGAATGCAAGCTGTGGCTACAGTATGTCAGACAAACTTTAGACAAGTTTTCTGATTGTGGGAACGTTCATAAAAAGGAATCAATAATCGGTGAGGAGGGCAAGCTGCTGACCAAGGAGACATTTTTTTCTGCTCCCATCTCCTTGGTCCAGTGCTAAATACCTACCTTTACTGTTAAATCCCATCCTATGATGACTCCTCTGTACCCCATCATTTTGTTTCGGACGACCTGACCAACTCGAAATTTGACATGTCTTGGTCGAGGACTTCTTGGTTCCGTTGAGCCTGAGGGAAAAGGAATAAGTATAGATTTGTAAACAAGGTGTGATTGTTAACCGCGATTTTGGTGAAGCATGCAAATGTGGAGAAAACTGTTGGCACCTACTTGAATTATTCCACAGTATCTATTCAGACTTTACAATAGATCAGTTCTGTAATGTATTCAGATTTTATGCAAGCTTTGTACACAAAAGTTGATCTTAATAACCAAAAAGCTTGTGGGAGACTTGCCCGGCCTAGCAACAACTGAGCGAATTCCTGCCTACAGACTTAACCCTAACTAGGCTGGGGGGGGGGGGGGGGGGGGGGGCCTCCGAGGCCCCCCCTCAACGTTTCGCGCGATGTATCGCTATCGCGAGAACCTATTGCTGCGACGTTTCATGAATTTTTTCTTTCGAGTCTCCCGCATCTTTTGACACCAAATTTGCGATGCCCGGGCGCACGGTTCCGAAGTTGTGCATAAATATGCATGTGCATGGCAAACCAAAAATTGCTCAACAACGTGAATTTGTGTACAATTTCAATGCAAACTGTGTTTACAGGCAAATTTCATAAAAGCATGATGATTTGGGGGTTTTATTGATTAAAATCAACTACTAACATATTTTCTTGTTCGGAACAATGTCGCGGACAAATTTCATCGAAAAAACAATGAAAAACATAAAGTCGAAAAAACAAAGAAATACATAAGAAATTAAAAAAACAATAAAATACATAAGAAATAATTTCTGATTGCGCAATTTTTTTCTCTTACATTTGCTAAGGACATTAAAAAGAATATTTACACAAAAATGTGCCTGTTTTTAGCTTTATTTAGTGATTTATACCAAATTGTCTGATTTCATGTGCGCATCATTATGCATAAATTACAATAATTTAGTGTAAATAATAATTTTTGAAAAAATTGACTTCATGGTACTTTAGATTACATCATAGGCAATGTGTGTGCCAATTTTCGTCGTGATCGCGCGGTCGACGGCCGAGATCTGGAGGGGGGGCCTGGGAGGCCCCCCCCCCCCCCGGCTCTATCATCTACCTAAATAGCCCGGCCTAGTTAGGGATAATGGGAGGGAGCACGTGAATGAAATGCCTTGTTACTAGGCTGTAACACAAGAAATATCCATGATGACATCATAGCATACAATGCAAAGTGCTTATGTACTGCCCCTCAAAAACAAAAACAAAAACAAAAACAAAAACAAAACACACAACAATAACATGCTAAATACTGTAACAACATGAATACCAAACGGCATAAGCATATGGCACAGGTGTCAGCCTGCATGGATATTTTTATTTAATCCTATGTTCAGCTGTACTTGTTGATATGGACTGGGGAAAAAAAAATATGAAGATAATCTAGTCACAAGTCAAAATTAATGCAGAGACTCCAACTCTCCCGCTTTTTTGATCTCCCGCCGAAAGCCCCTTTTCGCAGAATCTCCCGTTCTCCCGCCTGAAATGATTTCTTACTTAATTTCATTGTATGTTGAAAAATAAGCCTTAGATAGCACGACAGAGCATCTAGAACCCTAGACCACAAGGAATTTCGTGCTCGTGATGTGCGCTTTGCACACATCAAGTTGGAGTCTCCCGTTTGCTAGGGGTTTCAGGCGGGAGAATCTCCAGATCAGAAGGTGCTTAGGGTTAGAGTCTCTGTTAATGGGAAATTATGAAAACTCACTTCCATAGTACCCATTGCTCTGCCTAAATTTCAGGACTTCAATGGCAGGGGATTCCCCTTCCAGATCATCATCGATGTCGTCATCTGTCACCGGTCCGCCGTGCAGGATCTTCTCCCCGTACTTCTCAAAGTGGTCCATGAAGTTTGAGAGTGTGTTCCAGGCATTCTGGCCTCTCCTCCGCCACCACTCAGGGTTGAAAAACTTTTCCTTCCAAAGGTGTAGTTTGTCGATCAGCCTGCGGAGAGAACAGCCCCCAGTCAGCAGGAAACAGATGATGAAGCAATGATTATTTAATGCACACTGCTGCTTTCTTTCAAAAGTTGCATTGTTAAGAGTATTCTGGCTAGGCTATCAAATGCAAATTATCATTCATCATTTATCATTACTCATTTTCCAGTGTGTTTACCTCTCCCAAATGCAATCAAACAAACAAAGGAAAAGAAACTCAGCACTGTGTCATCAAACGAAGGTATTTTAATGCACATTTCATTTGAAACATGCCAACACAGAATAAACGCAGGGAACAAACACTCTGAACAATGCTTGTCTACCTATGCTGAATTAAACTGAGCAAAATGAATTTAGGATTTTTTTTTTTTTTTCGGGGGGGGGGGGGGGGAGGGGGGTGTGGGGGAGGGGTCATAGGACCTGCAGCTTGCAGGGCTCCTCCATCTCTCTAGGACTACTCAATGAAAAGAGCGTTTTTATTCTCGTGCCAGTTTCTGGTTGTGCGAAAATTTCCACTTTTATTACAGTATAAATCATGTACAGGCACACTACACACAGAGACCTTGTATTAAAAACACACCTTTATTTTGTGTACCATGTACCGTATGCAAAGCAATTTTACAAAGTTTTTCTATATATTACTGAAATTAACACTGAACATAAAGTTATCTGTGCATCTGTGGGAGTCTGCCCCCCCCCCCCCCCTTTTTTTAACCCTTTGAGGACGAGTCCGGAGTATACTTGGGCAGGTGTCTATGGGAAATGTGTGTTGTAGCAAAATCAGTCTGTCCTCAATGGGTTAACATTCCATCAAAGGTTAACATACCCTTTGACCTCAAGATTCCTTTCAGTGGTAGATATGGGCTTCCATTGTGTCAGAATGTACTGGGCTGGGACAATGAGTAGAAGTAGGGCCAGCTGAAAGATCATGCCACGATTTAGCGCTGGCATCCTGCTACTGTCTGCTGCCAGCAGAGATGCTGTTCACTCAGTATCCAGGAAACTGCATCATAAATAAACAATATTGATCTTAAAATAACAAAAAATATGACTTGGTATGAATGTACATTGTATCAAGGCTGACATGAAAATTAATGCAACCTGACCTGCATTGACCCTGTCCCACCAAACACATCTCCAGGGCTGCCAACTCTCACGCATTGAGCGTGAGACTCACGTATTTTGGTCCTTTCTCACTCTAAAACTTTATTTCATTTGCATGCATTCCTATTGATCTCACTCATTTTGACTCCTAAATTATAGCATTGGCCTATGGGAGTCTCACTCTCCACTAGTTTCCAGTGTTGGCAGCCCTGCATCTCACTGCATGGAGAGTTGGTATTGATGACATTCTAGCCGCCTGCTTTCCTACGGTACCACAGATCCAGGGACACCTGCAGCTATTATGTTAACTAATTTTAAGCATGATCAAGGAATCACACAAGCAAACAACAACAGGGACTACCAGTACCCTGTAAAATAATTTAAAAAAGTTACTATTCACACAACTCAGGCTACCGGTATGTGTTTTTGTTTTAATTCATAAAATGGGTGAAGTGAATAGTGCTCCATTATATTCCCCCTTCAGAATGGAAGTTATACAGATATGTAGCTACAATAAGTTAAAATTCCTTGTTGACACTAGTGACAACCATGAATAAAAATGACATTGAGCATCAGCATGTAGTCTGAGTGTACACTTCAAGTTAAGATCCTTTCTTTTGAATTCATTAAGGTTTTCAAATTTGATATACAGGCACGGTGGAAGTATTAAACCAGAATTGGGAGGGCATTACAAGACTATAGATTGCTTTTTTTTTTTCTCTCTCTCTCTAGGAGCCTGACAAGAGAGACCTGTGATTACAGGTGAATGATTTAGAAAAGCACATATTGCACTGTTAGGAAATTCAAGAGTAGTGAATCAATATTATATGCTACAAATTATAATCTTTGTCAAAATTCATCATAACAATTACAGTAGGCTATACTAAGTAGTAATCATGCTAATGACGTAATGTCCATGCTGCCCAAGAAGAAGGGAGAGAAGTGAGGAGCGTTAAGGAAGCGAAGGGTATATCATATCATCGGTCTATCTACTGACATACTGTGACTGTGTGTTAAGTACTGTTTAAGTCATGTTACCTATAGTGTTATTTCACTAAAAAAGTAGGCCTACTCATTGCGTTGGCATTACAATCCTGATATAAGCTAAAGAGTTTTACAGTCCTGACTGGAAGTCTGCCACCCACTGGCTGTACAATCACACGTGCACAGTCACACAAATTCACGCACACAGACACACACAAACACCTTTTTTTTTTGAACACACACACTCCAAATTCAACATGCTCCGGGACAAGTCCACCTTCATAGACATGTGGATTGAGTGAAGGCAACAATATTAGTAGAACACATCAGTGCAAGTTTGGGGAAATCAGACAATCCGCTCAAAAGTTATGAATTCTTTATAAGTATCTGCGCAGTCGCAGTCACTGCTGGATGAGAAGACTTCCACAGCGTATGATGTCACATGCATACAACGATATAAGGAAAATAAAAAGAGAATTTCACAAAACTTTATTTTTTGAATAAAGAGCAGTGGATCATGTATGCATCTGTTTGACTTGGACTTGTTACTGATGTATGTACTTAAGTTTAATATAATTCCCCATGCATGGCCATGCCTTCTGAAAAAGAGAGAAGTTGAGTGTTCTTTTGTTAATTAAGCGAGAAAAGTAAAAAATATGTCAAATTTTCTTTATACTTTCTTCATGTCATTGTACACATGTGACATAATCACAAGCTATTAGTAAGTTAGTAGTCTTCTCATCCAGTCGTGATTGAGCAGAAACTTCAAAAATTCATAACTTTTGAACGGATTGTCCGATTTTCCTCAAACTCTCACTGATCCATTCATTGGCAATTGCTGCATTCACAAAACCCACATCATGTCTATGAAGGGGAACTTGTCCTTTAAATCACTGGCCAGATCTGGGGTATTTTGTCCACTTAATCGCCTCTCCTGCCACTTCCCTGCCTGAATGTAGTCTACGCATGATTATGCACTGGACTCGAGCGAGCTGAGTCTAATGGTTAGATTTTACTGCCTGGAGATTCAAACAGAGGATTCAAAAGACACACGATTTTCAATTGATGGGACTGAAAGCTGTGATTCTCAAATACCACTGCAGATATGGCGCAAAGGCCCTGCCATTTCCTGCAAAATAACTTTAATGTCAAAAGCAACGGATGAAAATATTTACCTCTACGGAAATTTCGTGCTGTCACATCGGTGATCGTCTTCACTAAGCATATCGCGTTAATTTCTCTACAGACGACAACGCTGTCGCTGGTCAATCAAATTTTGCCACGATCGCTTAAACTATCATCCTCATTTATCCCTATTATTATTCTTTTGAAATATTTATTTTTTTATTTCACTAACATTGACTAGTTTTATTTTTTGATTTATTTTGTGAAAAATGATATTATTACTTATTGAAAAAATTCCATAACCAAAATGTAAATGCTTTTTTAATCTAGATATTTCTTGATTAAGGAAAGAAATGAGTATTGTATTGCTTCCGGTTTAGAGATCGTGAGAAATTATCTTCTCGCAAGTGGTAAGGAGAGGTGCCAATGTGGTCATGTTTTGATACTAGAATGCAGTGTGGGATCAAAATATCTCAGTCTGAGCTATAACCAAGTAAGTATAATCTACGGTTTATCGAGATTCGTGGTGCTGTCGTGATTTACATTTGATGACACTTTTATTGATTTTTCAGAGAGGGGGTGTGTACAGGTAGAGACCTAGCTGACGTTGTCGTTAGGTTAGAGATGTGGTGGATCGGATGGATGATCAGTGCACTGGCATGGTGTGTGGCCGTGGGACACGAGCATGGATGTGTATTAGTAGTGACACAGATGTAGAACTTCAAGCAAGCTAGGCATGCACTGATGGTATGTCACGATCACGCTGGGAGGTGTGGTGCACGGTGGTGCGGTGGTTTATAATACGGCTATACCCGCGTTGGGTGGTGGCTGTGTAAATGTGTGGTGTTGATATGACTGTGAATGTGAACAAGAGATATATTGCCTATTGGAGACGTACAATGTATCGACTGTACCTAGAAATATCCCGTTTGCGGCAGTTTAAGCATTGTTAAGGGTTTTTCCAACTTGTAAACAAATCAGGCAAATTATTTCAACCATTTCATATATCATAGACAGGATTATTCATTAACGCAATTGTTTTCATAAAAGAAATTTACCATTGACCAACGCAGTTTTCATGATTTACCAGGGCAAAACCCGGCACAATTTTTGCCGATAAGGGCGATATGCGACGTACTATTTCTGCTTGCGGCACGATGTACAATCCCTATTACGCGCGTGCTCCTCGATCTTTAGCTGAACGCCTTCACATGTCTTGCGAACATTGCGTAAGCGCCAATTCCCATTGCGAAAGCACATGAAAATAGCGGGCGCACATGCATTGGCCGCAAACAAGATCGCACAGGCCTCGAATTAACCGACGGCCACCGACGGCCATGGCCGTCGGTGCCCCTCTCGTTGGCCGCAGTGCCTTTTGTTTTTTGATCAAAGTTACGGCCAAAAAAAATGTGCCCTTTTTCTTGGGGCCGTGGTGCCCTTTTAGAATGAAAGTTATTATTTATGATGTATGATATGCCCTTTCTCAAAGTCTCTTTAATAAGCTTGAACAACTTTCCTGATCTCAAATATCATACCTTCAGTTCACTCGCGTCCTGCCTGTATATCTGATTCAAACTCAAAGTATCTTTCCGAGGTACGAGACGACGTGTACGTACATGTACGCCCGACCGGCTTTTACCGTCCCGACTGCCTCCGCAGCGCAGCGGCCGCGAGTATGTACTAGCTAGGCAGCGCATATTCAGATAGAGTAGTAAAGAGTGAACACCAAGTTCACCAAGAAAAAAGAAAAATCCCACGATGCCAAGGTGTGCCAGACTGGGGAATGGGGAGGGGTGGAGTAGAGACCAATCAACAGAAGAAATCGCGCGTACTGGCGCATTCTTGGAGGTCATGAACTGTCTGTCACAGACTAATCATAGCAATCTACATGCGCACGCAAATTCCTTTGCCTTGTGGTTTTGCCAGCCAGCTGTCGGAATGTGCTTTGAAGTTTCATGGCAGCCTGGCCTGGCTGGCCTGAAAGGGTGTCGAGTTTCAATCAATACCTACTGTTGTTTTATTCCTGTTTTAAAAAATGTCGTTTCACCTGATAGAAACGTGGAGATCGGGAATGTGTTACAGCTGTAGGGAAGAGGTTTTTGTTGTGTGTTGCACTTTGTGTGTGTGTGTGTGTGTGTGTGTTTGTTTGTTTTTCTCGGTTTGTTTTTCTTCTTTCTTTTTTCATAAACACCAAACATGCCCTTTCCAATGTGGCCTTGGTGCCCCTCTGACTGACTTAAGTGCCCTGGCCTCTTGGAAAAAGTGCCCTTTTCTAAATGGCCTTGCCCCTCCAAAATCCTATTTTGAGGCCTGTCGCAATTCTGGCGGTGTTGTTGATGTCTTTCTCGTGTTTTTCAGAATTTTTTCGATGGTAACATCTACTTTCCGAACAAAAATGGCGGCCCACATCGGCTCGCGAAAGTTCTATTTTATGTGAGGATATGTTTTCAAAATCCATGAGCATCAGGAAAACGACAAAAAATCAAGTTTCTTGGACCATTATTTCTTAATTGTTATGTTAAGAAGTACCGAAAATTTTATTTTGGATGCGATATGTTGTCATTTAGGTGAGAAAATTTCACTTTCGTCAGAGATTGTGCCCATTTTATCGCTTGGTTTTTGTTGATTGCTAGTGTGTTAGTATATGTGTAGTGTGCATGTAACAGTGCAATGCTGTGTTTAGCGGTATATTATCGTGTATGTTGTACCTGCCGCGAACGGCTGCACGGCCGCTTACTGCCGCAGTTACTCTATGTACTACCAGAAGCTAGACACCCCCCCCCCAGTTGATTTTAGTATAGATTTGTGGCTAAGTGTCCGACACAGCGACACAACACTTTTTTACATTGAAACCGATACCCCTCTATTTACAGCATTGCGTGTAGCGTAAAGAACGAACTTTCATGCGTGAGAATACGCGCAGTGGTTTTGCATTCTTCACTTGGGATTTGGTGATGTCAAAATATTTCTGAAAATCCCGATAATAAACAAGATCAATAGCAAAACAATGATACAGTAGATTATAAATGCACCATTGGCAGATGATTGGAAAAGAATGAGATTTTCTATGTGCATTTCACACATAGAGTCTATTGTCAGTGGCGGGTAGGGGTGTTGGTTTCAAATACGGCGCAACTGAGTGTGTCAAAATAATGACCTGCACGTTTGAAGCATTTTCAATGCGCACATTGTGAATTCAGAGTATTTTATTGACATGAGAGTAAAATATCAGGCAAATTGTGAGATATTCTATTTTTAAAGGGTGTGTACAGTTCTGGTCGAGGTGAAGATTTAGCTTTTAACGTTTTGCGAGATATTCAGAAACCACTCTATATGATGTCAAAGAGCATACAGTTCTAAGGGGTATCAAAAGTTTATTCGATGAAAATCGGTTTTGAAATGGCTGAGATATCCAAAAACAAGGTGAAACAAAGAGATCCTAATAAAGTTGTGGCATGTTGCCATTTATTATTAGCACTTTTTTGGATATCTCGGCCATTTGAAAACCAATTTTCATCAAATAAACGTTGAATCCTTCTTAAAATTACATGCTCTTTTATATTTCATAAGAGGCTTTTCGTTACTTCACTTAGGAATGTTCAAAACATGAATCCCTACCTCAACCAGTGCTGTACAGTCCCTTTAAGTATCTATTTTGTATTGACCGAAATACAAAGTTGTAATAGGGTGCCGATGTGTTGGACACCCAGCCATACTACTCATTGACCTTTTTTCAATTAAAATACCTTGTATCTTTAATTTCCCTCACGCCTCAGGAGCTACCTATAATTAGATATTATTAATTATTATTATTAATTTCACTCAACTTAAAGTTAGAAAATGATTTACCACAGATTCATATCCAAAGCCCATGCCAGGGCTCAAATTGTTGACTCTACCACACGTGCAGAATTCTCAGTGACAAACGCAAGTGACTTTTTTTACTGTGCACCGGTGCAAAGCTCATCACCCACCATTTTACTTGACTGCCCATTCTCCCATTGATGAAATTGAAGCATGTAAATCTAGTGTCAGTTAATCGCAAAGACATTACATGTAGAAGTTTCTACAGTCTATTAATTAGTAATGAAATTTTCTTCAATTCTTTTTCCTCCTGTTTCCTCTGGTTATTTACGTGTATCCTCTAATTTCTCTTGATTTGTATTCATGTTAGAATGTTCCAGCGTATTTCACCCCGTCCCACGCGTACTTTAGATTTTATACACGAGAAGGCCATTGTGCAAGGGTGGTCGATCTAAAAATAGGTGGTCGATGAGTAGTAGACTTTAAGGACTATATGGAATGATGTGATATGCATGCTGCAGTGACAATAGAATGTACTGGCTTATGATTTGTGATAAGTGGCTGAACTCTGGTTGGTGGCTGAAAACTGGTGGCTTTACTCTCTAAAGTCTAAATATGCATGCATAAAATTTAGTGCTAGATTTTATCTATACGCTGTGTTCACAGTTCTTGTACCAACCACCTTAAACCTGTATAGACAATTGTTTATCATCATGGATTGTTTCCACACATCTTTTTTTTTTTTGGGGGGGGGGGGGTGTCATAATTTTACAAGAGTTTTGTAAGCTCTTTCATATGATGTGATAACTTTTTTTTTTTTTTTTCCATTGTTCAAGTGCGCAAGCCTGAGGGCACTTCTGTCTGGCAGGTGATGATATGTGTGCAGATAAGGAAATTATATGATCAGTTTTAAATTGTTCAGACTCAATTTAAGAACCTGGCTTAGTGATGGGTGTATTGTGAGTTTATTAAACTCAAGTGTTTGTTTGCTTTTTTGTTTTGTATTTAATAGCAGAATATTGTTTAAGCATGAAGACTACTGTTTCACCTCACACTAAGTGTGACAAGAGTTAAAAACTGACAAAGCCACACTCTTTTCAAATATCTAGTATTCACTGGCTTGGAATTATTTCAGCTCGTCATTCTTTTTGCTGTAGATGCCATACAGTTTTTAATCGAGTGATGTGACATTGGATATTGGCTCAATGCGAGTAAAGGAGAACACCACTGGATCTTCGGATATGGGTAAGAAGCGCAACAGAACGAAGCAAACGGACTACCACAACACTTCAGATGAGGAAACAACCAAAGGTAGGTGTATTGTTATTACCTCTGCGAAGGAGGTTGTTTTTGTCGGCATTGGTTTGTTTGTTTGTTTGATTGTTTGTTTGTTTGATTGTTTGATTGTTTGATTGTTTGATTGTTTGATTGTTTGTTTGTTTGTTTGTTTGTTTGTTTGTGTTCAAAATAAATCGAAAGTTGTGAACTGATTTTGATGAAACTTGCAAGAAAAGTTGATAATGGCACAGGGAACAAATGATTAGATTTTGGTAGTGATCCGGGATTTTTACATTAAGTTTTGAAGGATTTTTATGCCTGGTTTACATGCTGGTTGTTAGTACACATCAACAATTGTACGCATGTTAGTCTTGCATGTGACATCCAAAGGGTATGATAAATGTATTGCACTGTGCTGCTAATTTAGGACAGTTTGAAAAAAAAAGTGATTCTACAATCAAATGCAAGAACATTAAGTGACAGGATGCCAAAAATACATTGTGCCAGCTTGCTTGTGAAATACCAAATGTTTTCTTGTGGGATAATGGAATTTTATCAAGGGTCTGGAATGTTTCATTGGACTTAGCCTGCTAGCTGCAATTACTTGAGAATGTTCATTGTGATGCTAGGGTAGTGTGAAGGTAACAACATCATACTGTATACGCTGTTATTTTCACGTACTGATATTTTCGCGAAGGACGAAGTCATAGACTTTTTTTGTGAGATGTTTTCGCGAGTAGACGCCGACGCTTACATGAATTCTCTATTCACAAAGCATATGGAGACATTTTCATGTGTTGTAAATTCGCGAAAAATTAAACCCTCGCGAAAATAACACTTTATACAGTACTGTACAAGCTGAAATTTTCGCGAATCGCCTTTGAACCGCAAAAATAACAACACGCAAAAACAACGCAGGGAAATGAAAATCAAGCCATGCCATGTGCTGCAGGATCGCGCCAAAATTATAGTGCCGTACAGTACACTACTGGTACTCGTACATGTAGCTAGCTACGTACGTAAGTCTAGCACACAGCTACTGTAGGAGGATTGACCAAGCTATGTACGCAAAGCTGAGGCAGTGTGGATTATTATTGCATGGATTACAACAGCATGCTGGCGTGATGCATCCTCTTACCATTTAACAGAAAAGTAAGTAGACCATAATAATTTTGTTTTATTTAAGCATTATAAGCACGTATCCATTTTCATCGTGCATGTTATTTTAACGTCCACTTGCAAACATGTATGTATCCCGTCCTGCGCTGAGCCTACAAAATGTAGCTACATTGTAGCCTTCAGCTTGTCGACTGTGCATGCACGTCGCACAGTACAGCTAACTATACAGTCCTGTAGCTGTTTAAAGTGCGTTCAGTCTACTCTTGCAGCTGCATTCTTGGTGTTTGCCTGTCGATGTCCGGCATGAATTTCGAAAGTCCTTGTAAAGTATTACTTTTTGATATTTGTTTTACTTTCAAATTGAGAAAGTACTAGTACTTACACGTATGAGGTACTTTTAGTTGTAATAGACAACTATAGTTTTTTTGTGACAACACGCGAAAATGTCCTCCAAGTAGCAATTCGCGAAAATATCTGTACGCGAAAATTTTAGCTCGTACAGTGTATACAGTACCTGATATTACAAATCTTAGCAAACAGAGTTTTGTATGCTCAGAGCCATATCTAGATCTACAATATGTATGTACAAATGTACACTGTATCTTGTCCAAAAAAAAAAAAAATCTTCTCTTGGACTGAGCCATCATACAACTGAACATGTAGTACAGCATTGAGTGAGCAGTGAAGATGAGTTTCAGTTTCAGTCTAATAAAAGCATGTTAATCATAAGGGCTGGGCTGATGCAAATGTAGAAAAAATAACCAATATATTTAGTATTTTGTTACATTAGTGCTTTGGGGAAATACTTTATGAAAGTACTTTGAATAAATTTCTTCTTGGAGTAAACATTATATCTTTGATAGGTGCAGTTTGGTTCACATTTCTAGGAATATCTAGCTGAACTTTGAATCAAATTATCTTTCAGAAATTTATAGTACTGGACAGATACAACTTTAATTCTGGCAGGCATTTGCATCATAATGCACATCACCCCATCGAATGCTAAAATGGGGTCATGTACTTGTGTATTTCCAGCTAGTATCATTAAAGTACACATTGCAATATATTGTCTGGGGAGGATTTTACCAACAAGATGGTCTTTAACTACCTAGTAGATTTCATAAAGGAGTAGAGAAGTACACATGTATACATTGTTTATTCCCACATCCATGACTTGTGAATATGAAAATGTTTAAATGTTCTAACTTCTTGACATTGTGTACATAATGTTTGTTGTTTAATCGAGGTTATGAATATTCAGTGTCGATCATCCTGTTATTGGCATGTTTTTGTAAAAGAAGTATAGTTGTTGACACATGTATGTTGTGGGCATGTTTTTGTAAGAAGTATCAATTTATGATTTAGCTTGAAGGAATGGTATAGGATCAGTGGAGATGAGGATTGAGCTTTTAACTTTTTGTGAGATACATGAGAGACCACTCATGAAATGTTACAGAGCATACCATTCTAATAGGAATTCAAAGTTTATTTAATGCAAATCCGTTTTGATATGGCTGAGATAGTAAAAAACATAGTAAAAGAGAGCAATCCAACCAAAAAATTTAGAAGGATTCTTTAGTTTGGATATCTCGGCCATTTCAAAGCCAATTTCTATCAAGTAAACATTGAATACCTGTTGGAATTAAGATGCTCTTTCATATTTCATACTATTTGAAGAGGTTTCTTATTATCTCACCGAAAAAATCAGAGACTTGAAGCCAGGTCTCAACTTAAACTATACAGGTACCATCCCTTTAATGGGATCGTATAGTTTTGGTTGAGACCTAACTTCAGGTTTCTAACATTTTGGGGTGAGATAATGAGAAACCACTCACGAAATATGAAAGATCATGTAATTCCAAGAGGAATTCAATGTTTATTTGATAAAAATTGGTTTTGAAATGGCCGAGATATGCAAAATAGTGCAATCCTAATAAAAGGTGGGTCCCACCTTTTATCATGATCACTTTATTTTACATTGTTTTTGGATGTCTCAGCCATTCTAAAACCGATTTTCATAAAATAAACTTCGAATTCATCTTTAGAATGGTATGCTCTGTACTATTTCCTAAGTGGTTTTTTGGTAAGCCTACATTTGTAATCCTTGCCTTCACCAATACTGTACCATCCCTTTAATGGGAAGTGAGTCCTTGACATTGTATTCTTGAGCTTTAACCCGTTGAGGACGGTTTGATTTTGCTTCAACAGGCATTTCCCATAGACACCTGCCCGAGTATACTCGGGACTCGTCCTCAATGGGTTAAAGGCCCGTTAATAGCATGAGGAAACATGGATGGTCAAATTGGATTGATCTTCATTCGCTGCCCACTGGGTTACATTTGAAAACCATGTACTGTAAAAGTGGATATTTTCGCGCTTGGCCGGGTGAGAAGGGTTTCGCATGTTTTTAATTCCGCGGAATCAAGGCATCAACTACTGGCTCACATGGCATGCAAAAATATTCGCATGCTTTTATTTTCACGCTAGGTTCTGGTTGCGCGAAATGCGCGAAAATTTCAACACCGCGAAACTTTCCACTTTTACAGTATAGCGCCCATTAGCCACGTGTCAGCAAATATGTGCTTTGAAGCATATACTCATCGGTAACGGTCGACTCCAGTTGAGATCCTTCGGCTGTGTGTAATGTACATTACATCTAGAGATCAGTAATAAACCTGTACCTGATTCATTACAGGGATTCATGAATATAACTGAACTATAGGCCAGCCTTCCCACTACTTGGCATCCCGACACTACTGGTTCTTTAACATGACTGTCATACTATAGCATGAATGACACTTTCTCATGTAAAGCAGTACACCTGGGGAAGAAAAAGAAAATTCTGATAAACAGTCAAGAGATGAATGAATTTTTAGATTTTTTCGTTTTTTTTTTTTTTTTTTTTTAATCAAAGAGGACAAATATCAAGGAAGTTTGCATTGCCATTAGAATGTCAATTTAGTCTTTATGAAATAATGAAATATTGCTAAGTTCACATTTTCTCAAAAGATTACTTTATCGCTTCTATTGTTGAATATAAATTGAGGACATTTTGTTCCAGTGTACATGATCTAACAAGAGGGAGTCATAATCTTGGATTTGTAGGATTTGGAGGTCAATGCTAAGCACATGGTAGACCTACACTATTGTATTTAGCCGTTGTGTACGTACAAAAATAGCTCAATTAAGTACAATCTTTATCACAGTTATCGATTTATAGGCAAGAATATGAACAGCAAAGGGCTTTGAAGTGAAAGAAAATGTTTTTAAATACTCAGCCCTACAAAATACATTGATTCTAAGTAAAAAATGATAAATAGACACAGCAGCAAACTATAGAAGTAATGTTTTGCTACTGTTATTAAAACATCTGCGTTAGTATACAGTAAATAGCTGTTTTGGATATTGTGTGTTATGATTTTAGCAGTTATCATAACAGTCCATTTTCTTCACAACAAACTCGTCAAGCACATTATGCACTTTATTGGAGTCTATTTCCATAGATGTAGTCATTCAGTCAGACTGAACTGAAGTAGAAGAAAATGAAGAGAGATTTTATATTGCCACATATTACAGTAATCCGCCATATTGAAGAAAGCTTTTAATGCCTCTGTTGAATGATGAATAGTAGTCATGACATGTCTGAAGCTTCCAGGGCAAAATTGCCAATACTACACAATGTTAAAAAGCAACTGATGTACAACTGTTAGTGTATTATGCTCCCTGTAAAGAAATTAGGATTTCCATTGCATGCTATTAAAATGACATCTCCCGATGTAAGGTTGTCAGCTCCTTTGACTGATGTTAGGTCATCGGTATCACACGTTTGTTTATGTTGATGTAGCTCTGCACTTTATCCAGTAAAACTTGGACTGTAGCTCATTTGTGCATGTACTGTATAATGAAAAGATGTCTTTCTTTTGATTGAATCCAAGGCAAAGGATGTACTCACCTGGAGAAGTCTGTGAGCTTGAACAGTGTGAAGAAAGGCCTAAAGAACTGTGGCTTTGGCCAGTGTACAGTGAGTACCAGAGCATCGTAACCCTTTGAGTCTCGGGGGAATTCCCTGTAGAAATCACCATTGTGTCATTATTACATAATATATCTTTTAATAGCATTTTTAAATTACACTGCATATATACAGTTGTATATCTTGTATTGGAGGAAGATTGATAAAAGTTACATACATTTGCTCAATCATTAATAATGTAGAAACTAAATTTACAATGTAGTTGATGAGGTGACGATATCGTGGCCTCACAAGTTTTCCGATGGCCTGCATACAAATACAAATGCAATAAATTTCATTCTTTGACAAATATAAAATACATTTTAATATCATGTTTGCCTTATATTCTCTGCATACACAGTATGAGTGTATGTGTCATTTATTTTGATTGTGAATTTCTCGGAGAATGAGTCGAAGTTGCCATATTAGTGAACCAAAATTATTCAAGGAGAGCATGAAATTGTGTAATTGGCATGATTCCTCTTACATGTCAAAATGTTCTTTTTCTGGATGTCTAATTTTTTTTAGACAATAGTTTGTACTTACACTGTAGAAAGCAGTGTTACACAATGTTTGAGTCAGCTTTGATATGTAGCCATTTCAAGTGCACCGATTTGTCAAGATTTCATCAAAGTCAGACCTAAAATGAGGAAGTTGTGAAATCTTTTAAGTTTCATGTGTGTACGCTTTCATAAAAGAGTAATCACCTTTCATTGTACACAAATTGAATGATGTCATCATCTCACATTTTTACCACCAACTGGTTTCATAATCTTCATCAAATTTCCTTTTGTCATGAAATCATGCAAATATGTTGAATCCTTCACATCAAATGTTGTCTAAGTAATACCATAACCCACTGAAAATGATTGTTAACCCATTCCATACTGAATTCTGAAATCCCCATAGACTTTAATACGCAGACCACCAGGTTCCCGTATGGAACGGGTTAAGGGAAATTTATGGCTGTGGTTATCAAAATTACCAGCCAAAGCCATGATTCTATGATATTTATGTGCAACTTTCTTCTCTTATGTCATGTTTTACTGACATTACATGTAGTCTCATTCTCCTCTGATCATCATAATAGATTACCGTGAACATAGTGAGAATCGCACTTTGATATTGATCAGCATACGTCATGTGTGTACCGTTATATTCCTGTATCTTCAGCAGTTTGCTAGAAGATTTCCTATAAAACAGTTAGAATGTGTAAAGATCAGGCAGCAAATTCAAATTTATTCAAATTGATGAATCCAACCAGAGTACAGGTGTTCAAATGTATGCCCATCATTTTTCATCCTGGCTACTACCGAAACACTGAATAGATGAGTGCTTGATATTCATTTGTGCCAATGAAATGCAATTTGTCACTCAGATACAATGGAAATTCAAATTTATTTGAAAATGCAGCAACCTCCATGCAAGACTCCAGAGACAGAGGGCAAGAAAAGATTTTTTTTTGCCATGAACGCACTGTGAACCACAACCGAGACTCTAAAAATATCTCGCCACTTGAGTGCCGTGTGCCGAGTGTGACAGCTTGCCCCAGTATGCATATTACATGTAATTGTGTGTATTGTATACACACTGGGGACGCAAGTGGAAAGTTTGTGGATGTTTTGAGCTGTGTGTTGTCATGTGACGTGTTTGGTCGGGGGCGGCACTAATTGAAGAGATCCTGTAGCAGGAAACTAAGACACTGTACAGTTTTACCGAGAAGACTTTTACGGCTATAGCATGGTAATTTAATGGTGCTCACAACTGCCAGTGTCAGAGAATTTGTAGTTCTGTCAAGAGAACCCAGTTTAAAAGCATCGTAAAGAGTCTAGCAACACAACAAGGTAAAGCAAGTGGTATGGTTTCACATCTTTTAAGTGTTTGTAGGGATTAGTTTTGTTGATTGTGCACGCGTCTCGTGGTGGTGGTATTATACGTAATACGGTACATGATTTACAACGTTACGTTCAGCAAAGTTTCCATTCACATAGATTGCATATGAGCCGTCTTCGCTCACAGATTTCTGTGTTTTATAGCTTCCCTCTTGTAGCACCAGTGGTTTTGTGTTTAATTGGTAGTAATATCTTTAAATCTGTATCAGAAAGAAATTTCTTCAGTTCAAATTAAGAGTTTGATTTCACCTTTGTGAGCTTGCACGTAGTGTTTTCTGCCGGCTTTGTCACTCTTGTGTTGACTCAATGTCAAACGAATAGCAATCAAAACCTTTTTTGCGAACTGAAGAAATTTGCTTTTGATATCTAGAAATTTACCAATCAGATTATTAACCTCCTCCAGGAATGTTTACATCTGTTTTGGTTGATTTTCTTGGGTAATACTTTTGATTTGCATGACTGAGCTGCATAATTTACTCTTGAATAATGCAATGACAATTGACATGTGAATACACAATATGTACACAATGTGTTCTAACACCACAAGTCCATCTCGATACGCAGCCATGTACCAATGATAAAGGAGGAGGCGGTAGCAGTCAGCGAGTGAGTTGTGCAGATGAGGTTGACGGAGAAGTTTTCGAACCTGTGATCTGGCTCTGCTTGCAATGTGGACATCAGGTTGGTGTAATCCTAGCGTGGCACTTGTGCCTCCTTGAAATTAAATTCTGCGCGTGAGTAGACAAAAAACATAATAAGAGTTAGTAAAGACCTAATGACACACAGAGTTGAAATGAGTAATGTCATGGACTTGAATGGTTTCTTCATGTTGCAGTCAAAGAACATTGCAAACATCGAAGGGAGCTCATACAAGATGTACATGTAGGCATCTGTAGAAGGCATGTTGGATTATGTACAATGTATGTATTAGTGGGTGATATCCAGATTTACAACTGTTTTGTTTTAATGGTAAAATTTAAGGTCAGCTGAACCATCGCTAGCTTCAAACTGGTCTATGTTTGCCATGCTGGGATGATACATTTAATGTAGATGAAGTGGTACATTTGTATGCATTATTTCCTCAGACATTCAGCATTGCACATAAATACATATGAAGTGAACATACGTTATAGAGAGCAGTGAGTTGCACTCTAATTTCCTCTTGTCAAATTTATGAGGTACATTGTAGATAAAAGTGGCTGAGGTACACTCAAAAAATATGTTTAAGAATGACAAGCTCTCAATCTTTTGTTGTTTTTTATTCCTCTTTTCCATTGGCGACTCGTGTTTGCCAAAGTCGGTCGCCCTTGAGAGGTGGAATGAATTCTGTTCAGTTTCTTCACATTCATTGATCAATGTTTATGGTGGTTCAATTACATTTGGAAAATTGCTGTCATCAACTATAATTTCAAGAGAACTACTGTCCCTTATGATTTCTAAATGGATGTGAGCTCAGTAACATCCTCTTGTTTTTATGCCTCCGCCACGAAGTGGTGCCGGAGGCATTATGTTTTCGGGTTGTCCGTCCGTCCGTACGTACGTCCGTCCGCTTTTGTTTATGCGATAACTTGAGTAATATTGACTGGAATTTTACCAAACTTGGTCCAAGTATAAAGTATGATGTTGCAATTATTTGATAAGATTTTGGGTGAAATCGGCCAAAGGTCAAAGGTCAAGGTCAAATCATGAAATTGTATCTGTTTACGTGATAACTCAAGACTGGATCGAGCAAATTTCACCAAACTTTGTCGGATGATGTATGATGGGGTAATTACTTGATAAGTTTTTTAGTGAAATCGGACAGAGGTCAAAGGTCAAAGATCAAGGTCAAATCCTAAAATTTATCTGTTTACGTGATAACTCAAAACTCTATGAAGCAGCTTTCACCAAACTTGGTCCAAGGATGATGTATGATGGGACAATCAGTTGAGTAGATTTTAGTGACATTGGCAAGAGGTCAAAGGTCAAAAGGTCAAGGTCAAATGCAAAAAATGTTGCTATTTCCCCCATATCTATGCAATGCCCAAAGGTATTTTCTTGAAACTTAGTGTAGACATGTACTACTGCATAAAGATTCTCCAAAGAGAGTTTCATGTTATAAGGTCAAAGGTCAAAAGGTCAAAGGTTAGGTGAAAATGTTGCAATATCACTTTTCTCACAAATGGTTCAATGTATCTTCATGAAACTTGGTGCATACGCATGTACTGACTGGCAGGGATTATCTAGGGAATTATGGGGTCGTGGGTCAATAGTCAGGAGGGTCAAAGGTCAAGGTCAACTCCTCAAAATTTTACTATTTTCCTCATATACTAGTATATGCAATGCTTGCATTATTAGTTTTAAAACTTAATATATACATGCGTTACCTAATGGAGATTCTCCAGGAAATTTTCAGCCAGAAGGTCAAAGGTCAAAGGTTAAGGGTCAAAGGCCAGGTTTCAATGCCCCCCCCCCAAAAAAAAAAAAAAAAACCAAACAAACAAACAAACAAAAAACAACAACTATTTTGTACTGTAATTACACTCTTTCTTCATACCTTGGAAATTACTCAATGCATAAACTTATAAAAGGGTCCGTCAGAAGTCAAGTACAAATTCTCAATTCCCTAAATATGTGTACATGCACTCTTAGACAATTACACGTATAGCAAACCCTGTTCAAGGAAAGCGAACATTCAAGATATTTCTGTCAAACCTGTCTTTTCAATATTTTGCCAGTTTTATATGAAACTGTCATCACACATTGTGAAGACATTGTACTATACACCTATTGGGAGAATCATGCATTATGGCGGAGGCATCAGTCGCCATAGCGACATTTCTAGTTTTTCTCTTGTGACCATCCTCATCTGTATGCAGGGTTGCTGTCGAAACAGTCCAGCCCAACATGCTCTGAAGCACTTTGAGACGCCCCGGTCTGGTACGCACGCTCTCGCCGTTTGCCTGGCCAATTGGAACGTATGGTAAGACTTAACTCACAGGCTGATCATGCACTATTTCATATTTCTCTCATATCTCTTTCTATTTCTCTATCTATTTATCTCAGTCCTTCCCCCTCCCTCTGCACAGTAGCCATTTCATTCTTTTCCCCCTCTTCATCTCACTCTTTCCCTCTCTTTCCCATTCTCTTTTTCTTTCTGTGTTCATCACACATCGGAGCAGATAGCCTTTTCTTGTGTCATGAAACTTGTGGGAAATGCCAATCATGAAAAAATTACAAGTGTGTTACATGTACTGGATTTTAGAGACAAAAACTTTCGCATGCATTATATGTATGCTAATCGCAAATCATGGCTCCTCATAATATTCACGAAAGTTTTACGCATGTGAAAATTTCTGGTTTTACAGTAATTGATATGCACTGTCTGTGTGTTTTCAAAATATGCTTTTTGATTTATAGTCCCACAGATACACCTGTAGTTGAAAGTGTAAGCACAATTGAGCAGGTCACACCATTCTAGCATTCCCTATTTAAGGCATGACTGCCTGCTACTGTGATGCTTCATGAATTTAGTTTGGTTTGCCAAACATAAATGTGTACAGGAATCATTCTTCTCCCACAGTTACACTTTGACACTTGTTTGGAATTGTGATGGTGCTTGTGCAGTCAATACCTTGACATGGTTTATGAAGGCAAGTTCTATTAAAACCAGAAATACTCACATGAATAAAAGTTTCACAAATGTCATGGGAAGTAAAAATTTACGAACAGCTATAAATGCAAGCAAAAGTGCTTTTTTACACAATGCATTGAATGCCAGTGACGATTTGCGAAAGTTTCATCCAACAAAAAAAGGATTGTTGGCTCCAATGTGCAAAAGTTTCATGCTGCGAATGTTTTTGGTTTGTAGTTAATATCATGTACACTCTTTTGCGCGATTCATCTTGTATTTGTGGGAAGAGAGAGGTAGCATAATGATGTCTACATAGGCACTTGATACCACAGTACAAGTTGTTGAACTCAAATGGGTCCACCATGTTGCAAGGTTCACTCTCTTGTCATCAGTGTACACAACCCATAATGTATGATAGGCCCGTTTATTCTGACAATTGGAGTCAAAAGGGGCCTGAACTTTCAATCCGAGCATAATCTTCGTCAGAGGCAAAATGACAATTGCCATTAGGAATACAGATAGCAGCAGTTCAAGGTCAAAATACTGTCAACTTTAATACTAAAGGCTGCATTCAACAAATGTTTCGATTCTACCCCTTACAGGAAAGACAAGTGATAATTGTGCATAGTAGCTGAAACTTGCCCTACATACATTTTTTTTTTAGCTTCCTCGTCCCTGAACCAATGATTGTGACATGGTTAAATATCATGCGAATGGCAGCCAGAATTCATGCCGCTGTTACAGCATCCTCTTTAACCCAATGTGTGCTTTGAATGGTGATTAGCACAGAGAGCTCCATAGCATTGTATACATTATCCAAAGTCCCTGGCGCAGAAAGGGTTAAGATACCACCCGCTGTGGTTAAGTATCTCTGAAGGTCAGTCTCTGTTGGGAGGGAGGGGCTTCAAGATGTGATGTTGCTCCTTTCAGAAGTAGAAAATAATGACTTGTCTTTTCATGGGTTTAAAAAAAGAATTGCCACCTGTAGACCATGAGGAATTGAGTAACAGGAAAATATGTCTGAACGAAGATGATACATACTTCAATTTTAAAAAATAGAAATACTGTACCAAATACAAGACATTGCATACAGTGTAGGATACATACTGTACATTGTGTCATCAAAGCGCCTTTTCCAAGTGGGGTACATGCACCAAAGGCTTTGTGCTTGTTAGATATGATGAACAAACAAACAGACAAAACCAAAAGCTTGATATCAGTTAAAATTTAGTGTCTCTTGCTTCGCTATATTTCTGATATAATAGCTTTTCATATGAATAGGCAGCAAAGTATGCAGAAATGCATATGAGTGTGTAGGTAATAAAGTGTGTCATTTTTCTAGGCTAGAATTGTAAGACCACTCGAGTACTGTACCTTTGCCTGATAGCAAAAAAAAAAAAAGAAAAAAATCCAAGATACCAAATATATGTGTACTTTTTTGTGATAATCAACTCACAATACCCATTTCCAGCGAAACTTGACATCTAGGGTTTTTGAATCTTAATTCCCACAGAGAATAAAAAAATATGGTTATTTTCTGTGTGACAAAGCACTATGGAAACTCAAAACCCAAGGATTGACAAAAATAGAAAATAGAATTGAAAAGCTCTTTGTCAGAGCTTCTTACAGCTTTGGCATGCGATCTTCATTCGTGTTGCCAAGTACTGTACTGCACTGCACATGCACTAAAATGTTGTAATGTAAACTTGTTGATGCATTGACATGCACTTTGAGGTCCTGTTGCGGTACAGGTAGACACAGTATCGGAGCAAAGCAAATCAAATATCAAAAAGTTAAAGAGCATTCACCTTATTAAAGGCAGAATCCTTCCCTTGTATACGGTTAATATTTTCTTCTTTTTTTGTGTGTCTTGTACAGTGAATATGGCACTTATAAATGTAATGTTCATATTGATATAGATCTTGTTCAGAGTTAATTTGTACTGTATTTCCATGTTCTAATATTGTCCTTTTCTTCTTGCATGCTTAAGTGTTGTATGTCCACAATTGAATAATATGGTGTGAATATTGGGTCATTATGTGGAATTACCTCCTTAAAAATCTATGGATAAGTGCTCACCTCTTGAATCATTAAATCATGCCAGAATTTGCCCAGTTACCAAATCAGAGAGCCCTACACTGTATGGTATTATGGGTTTTCATTGGGATGGCTACCAGTACCAGCAGTCCGACTGGCAGTATGGCAGAGTTGTCTGAAAATCTTATAAAGTGAAGAATTTGAACTGAAATTCTATGCATATTTCTTGACTCTTCTTTCGATGTTGTGGACAGAGTCTTGTCTTGTATGGGTCAGCTCTCTTTAAAGAGTCCCATTTGGAATTTTTAGCCTTGTAGCTACCTATTAGAACAATTAAGTGTAACCCTGCATCCCCCCTGACTTGCCAGGAAGTGAATCATAAAGAGATAGGGCAGCACTTTAACTTGACAAAAGTAGCATCACTTGATAAGTCCCGTGAAGCAGCAACGTGTGGGAGTACTGAGTCGTGCTGCATAGCCCCTGAATCATTTGAATAACTCACTTAATCTCACTGCCCTTCTAGTACGGTGGCAAGCATCATTCTATGGGTGCATATTGTGGCAAGCGAAAGTATAAAGACATACACGGTGTATCTCAAGAGCAAAACCAGTGGAGTATTCAGTAACAATGAATTTTGTCATTGGATAATGGATAATTGTTTCAACCCAAGGGAGGGACACTTTCACTGCTCCAGACACATCAATTACTGTATGCTTGTCACAGTGAAGTGGATGTCAACATGACTTTTACACTCTGTATAAAACTGTTCCTTTCATACAGTCCACACACAGGCAACTGATCACAAATTTGAAAGTGTGTAGTGCTGACAGATTAGTAGACACAATGCACATGATCATATTAGATATACTGAGGGTGGATCCCTACCACCAGTGAGATCACAATTGGACAATCATTTCTCTTTTATGTTTGTTTAATGTACAGTATCAAGTCTTGCAGAAATTTGCAGGCAGAAATTATTATTTTTTCAAAATCAAATAATTTGCAGCTCTGAGTTTCACTGAATATCCTGTAAGTACATTGTACTGCAAAAAACTGGTCCATTTTCGTGTGTCGTTCATTCCGCAAAATCAAGATAAGAACTACCGGAACATTAAGCAAGCAAAAATATTTGTCTGCTTTTATTCTCATGCTAGTTTTTGGTTGTGTGAAATGCGGGGGGAAAAAAAAAATCACTTTTACGGTATAAAAATTGATAAAAGATGTACAGCAAGTTCATATGTAATGGAACTGGCTCAAAATATGTTCCAGATCAGAAATGAGTACAACTATCTGCCAGTATTGGACAGAATCTGTAACCTAATAGTCTTCTAAAATATTTTACTGATTCAAGGATCAGTTATGAATGTAGCATCTTTATTAAAGCTTTTGCTGGTTCTCAAACTGACATACACTATGATCTGTGGCCAAACTAGTTCTTAAGGAGGGCAAGGTTTTTATTCTACCATGAGAAATACTAGGTAGCACTGAAGCAGAGCTCTATTAATGCTAACAATCATTAAAAAAAAAACTACCCAAATTGTTTTCCTTTGATTTGATAGGTTAAATCAGTGTATTTTGTAATTGTGAGCGGGTACTAAAGTCATGCGCAGATAAGATCAAGGTCAGGGGTAATTTTCACAATTACCTCCATATACAGTGTATGTTGCCAGACTTGAAAATCCTGTATTTGTTATCCTGTGGCCAAGACTGCATGTACTGTATTCCTGTTCATGTGTACATCATGTTATAAATGATAGCTTACTTGTTTTTTTCTCTATAGTGGCCTACTGTAAAACGAGGAATTTTCGCGTGCATTTTAATTTCGCGAATTTCGCAAGCGCCAAAATTCGCGAAATTAAAATGCCCTCGAAAGTTTTTGTCTACACTACATGCATTGAACGCCAGTAGCAATTCGCGAAAATTTCATGCCACGAAAAAGGCTGTCGGCTCCTATTCACGAAAATTTCATGCCGCGAATATATCATGTTTTACAGTATTCTGGCCGCAAAAATATTTTGATCTAAAAAGGAATGTATTGGTTTGAAGTAAAAGGAAATATAACAATCCATTTTGAATCATATTTGCCTAATTGGGCCACCAAACATTAACCTTTTTGGCAATTTGGTAGCCCAATATCAATTCTCAGTGGTCCTGGGCTACTGCTAATGTCGAACCTTGGGTAATGATACCTTCACATTCAGTAGTACTTGTTCATACATTTAGATTATGATGATCTAATCTTTTTCACTCATAAATGAGCTTTGAAAGTATTGGCCACAAATTAAAATTTCCCTTATAAAAAACGATAGTGTTCTGTGCAATGCTTACATTTTCCTGGCCCATGCAAGTGCACGTACACTGTGTGTGTTGACTGGATGTGGAGATTTGCGCAATGAAATAATGCCACATGATTGTTGCTGTGGGATGGCCGCTTTGAGTCATTCCCTGAGACTAAATTAAGGTCGTAGCCTGCTCCAGAGGTTTGGAGAGTGTCGCCATCTGATTGGTTGCTTGACAAGTCTTAAGAAACGACTCAGACCACATGCAAGATCTCATGATTCTTACGAGCATGAGAGAACCTGAGGCAAAGGTGCTGGTCATGGCAGTCCTAAGTAAGAGTGACCATGAATCAATGATCTACACCTTTACTATTGAAGGAGTCAACATTCATCTGTAGAGGTCAATATTTGTTGTCCTCAACTTTGTATACTTGTAGCAGTCAATAATTGTTGCAGTCGGTGTTTAAAGCAGTCTACAACAGTGTATGATTTGGAGCCACCAGTATCTGAAGCAGTGAATATTGGTAGCAGTCGAGGTTTGATGCAGTCAATATTTGTAGAAGTCAATATTTTTGTAGCAGTCAATATTTTTTTTGCATTCAATATTTGTAGCAGTAATAGTGGACAATATCTTTGCAGCAACCAGTATATATTTATGCTGTCAGTCTTTTTATGTTGCCACTGTCTATCTTGTCCAGGTGTTATAAATGCGATGAGGCCATTAATCCAGCGGAGAGCAAGAAACTTGCAGAGTGCATGGACTGGATCAAGAGACAAGCTTTGCAGCAGCGGTCTGCAGAGAAAGCCTCCGGTAAGCGCAATTTATGCAGTCCTCACTCAAACAGGAAGCGTGGAGTGACAGGGAGCTGTGTGCACTCTGACAGGATGTGGCATAATTTTAGAGTTCGAAATATGATGTAGTGTAATACCGCACTGTCAAATCAGCTGTCCTTGAGGGGAAGAGAGTAAAGATAGAGAAATGGATGGATGGATGGATAGATCTAGATAAACAGAAGGTCAGAGAATAGATAGATAGAAAACCAGAGGAAATCCAATTTCCCAATTCACCTCAACAATTCGATTACAGACTGAAATATGAAACCACTCTGTTATGTCTGCTGTATAATCTCATTCTTTTTTTGTTTTATTTTGTTCTGCAATATGTAGAAAGTTTGGGAAGGATTTCCGCCATTTTGGAATTATTTCATTATGTGATTCATCGTAGAAGGTGACAGCCCTCTTTCATAAGTTTTTCCGGTTCATGCAAAACTTTTTCCATGTAAGCTTGTTACAGCATGACTTGTTAGATTAGCACAATCTAGTTTAATGATATAAATGCTCATCAGAGAGAAAGAAAGGGATCCAGTGCTATCTTCCTACAAGTACTTGATAAAAATTGTGTATTATAGCATGTTGCAGTTGCTCTCCTTTGAAAGGCCTGACGCATGATATGACTATTAAGGTGTATTTTGTGAACTAGACACAGTTGTACGCATGACGTTTGACCTGTCTGTACGTCCTTTTCAAGCCAATATATGAACCAGGGCCTTGTTGCATAAAAGTTGCGATCAAACATAAATCAGGAAATCAAACATAAGTCTGTGAATACTCAATTCTGATTGGCTGATGCCTTACTTATGTTTGATTTTCTGACTTACGTTTGATTTCATCTTTTTATGCAACAGGGCCCATATCTTTCTTTCTGTAGAGCACTGACCCTTTGAATCACCCCTTCAGTATAATCTAGGGTCATCGTTTACTTTGGTCTGTTGTGACCTATGACATGTGAATTATTCGAAATCCAGTAATAATACCTAAAGCTTTGATGCAAGTTGTCTCTTAATCAATAAGCACAGGTTTATACATTACATAATTCACTTCTGTATGGTAGTCACATCAATCATTGATGCATGGGGAGATGTAAATATAAACACACTTACACCTTTGAAGACACTGAACACTGTAGACATTTTTGGAAGCAGTTTGTACCGATAACCCTCTTGTGTTGGCTCTAGATGGAAGATACTTATTGATATTGATGATAACTTTTTATTACATCTTTGTAAATAGTTACAGTGATCTATGTTGGGGTACTCATTGCACTCTCTCTGACTCTCTCAATTCCATGGGGACCATTTCAGCAAGGTGGCCGATTTCCGGCACTTGCTCTTTTAATTTAACTGCTTTGAAGATTATAGACACGATGCTACGCTGATTATGGCATTTTGTTTTGTTTCATTTTTTTGTCCACTGGCAATATCCTCTCATCCTTTTTAAGATTTGCTTTGTTTGTTTTGTTTCTGTGTTTTTAATTTTGTCTGGCCTGCAGGCAAGAAGAAGAGTAAGGACTTAGACAGCGATGAGAGCCATGTGCGGACCTCTGCCTCCCCAATCAGGTCCCCCCTCCTCAGCCGAGATGGACCCCTGCCAAAGGTCAAGGTATGGGCGTATAGTAATACTGTAAAAGTGGAAATTTTCGCTGTGTTGAAATTTTCACGCTTTTCGCGCAACCAGCAACTAGCGCGAAAATAAAAGCACGCGAATATTTTTGCTTGCCATGTGTTCCTGTGCGTGATGTCTTGATTCCGTGGAATTAAAAACACACGGGAAACTCTTCTCACCTGGCCAAGCGCAAAAAATTCGTCGCGCGAAAATATCCACTTTTACAGTACCTGCCAAAGGCGGTAAGGCCATAATACCAGCTAGTATGCTTTCTCGTATACCAGCACCCTGGTCACATGAACAAACCCACATTCCGCTTGCCTCCCTCAGTAGCACGCCACCTTAGTTGTGCCTTATATCCACTGCACAAGCACATCATCCTCCCGCAATAACATTAAAAGGGAAATTCCATCCTGATATAATGTTGCTTTGTATACAAATGTACAACAGAAAAGTCATAGAAGTAAATCAGTTTTTGTTGTTGTTGTTGTTGTTGTTGTTGGTTTTTTTTTTTGGGGGGGGGGGATACAGACACACAGAAAAAGAGTTTGATTTATAAAAGTTTACAACAGTAAGAACAGGTGAAAACCGTGTGATGTAAATCCCGAGTTTTTGTTTGTTTGTATTTAATAAAAAAATGTCACTAGTATTCATTTTTTTCAAGTAATTTGGCACAGAGAGAACATGCCCATCAAGGAGAACACACAAAATGGTGTTACTCTTATCACATACAAAGATTATGCCTGAAGAAAAATATTCTGAGGAGAAAAATGAAACTTTGTGAATGTCTGTGTACAAACCAAATGGAGACCTGCACAAAACCTAAATCACAGTTAGCAACTTTTCTTACTTTCTATTAAAACTTTTATAGATCATAAATCTTTTTATACATCTCATTTTGTCCTCTAATTTTCACTGATATATGTCTCTGATCTTCCTGTTTTTTTTTGCAATAAAAAAATAACACGCTTAATATCAGGATACAATTTCCCGTTAACATCCGACTAGGTATCCATGTATACCAGTATGTAACCGGGTGTTGTGTATAACTTGTCTTGCTGAAGGATTCAAGTGGTGTTGCGAGGTTTATTGACCTGTAGACCCTCATATTTAAAACTTTGTGTGCATCCACTATATTTTGAACACTGCAAGATCTATACTGGATTCACAAAATAGGCATAGAAGCCTGATGTGCCAGATGATGATTCATTCATTCGTTCGTTCGTTCGTTCGTTCGTTCGTCCATTCATTTGTGCAGCAGGATGTGTCTTGTCAATACAAGGCACATTGTGACCATGCTGACTATTTGCTGACTATTGCTAGTTACCTGCTGGAGAGTCCAGAGTCAAAATTCAGTTTGTGGGGAGAAATGGTTTGAGTGAAGGAGCTCTACTACCGCTGAAGAGCTCAGATGACAATTGTCTAACTTGAAGAAGTAGAAAAGAAATAAATTGATAAGGAAAAAGGGTCAATTCTACAGTTCGTTTGATTTATGTTTTCTTCAGTCCATGCCTACTGTCAAGAGAAATGCTCAGACTTATCATTTCTGACTGTGAATACTTGATCATGTTCCATTCTGCCTGTGATCGTAGAACCGCTGAAAACATGCAGGTCATTTATTGTCTAGGTTTGTGAACTTTTCTGTCTTACAAATTGTACTTATCATCTTGATTGTGACCAGATATACACTTGTATGCAAGACTGCACTAGATGATACACCTTGATTTCTCCTCTGGATTTTTTTTCCTTCTGCAGGGATTGAACAATTTAGGAAACACCTGTTTCTTTAATGCAGTTATGCAGGCAAGTTCAACTCTGTTTCATTTCAGAACTTACAATGTAAATTCCAAGTTGAGTGTGTAGAGACTACAAAATTATGGAAATCCTTTTGATAGTGACGTAACCTGTTTGTTTGAAAGTGAACAAAAATACATTAAAAATGAATACCCCCTTTATGATGTCATTCTCATATGTTGCATTATTTTGATATATTGATAGACTGAAACTCCTCTCTCTTGTTAGTGGGTATGTCTATGTGATGCTTCATATTCAAACCTAATTTTAGGTTTTGTGTTAAAGTGGAAGGCTACTAACTGATCAGTGGGAATCAGTGGGAATGCTGAGGGATGATTGTTCCAATCCTTGTGGGATTCATTTAAGAGTACATTATATATCTACTGTTGTGTAAAAATTCATTGCTTCGGTCATGG
Source organism: Diadema antillarum (assembly GCF_040938485.1). Lineage (NCBI taxonomy): Eukaryota > Metazoa > Echinodermata > Echinoidea > Diadematoida > Diadematidae > Diadema > Diadema antillarum. The sequence continues at coordinate 1,371 of NW_027272123.1, read as the reverse complement.
TCTCATATTCAAGTAATGTGCAGTTTAATGTTTCCAGGTTAGCGTGCCTGGTCAGTGACGGGGCATTAAACTGGACATTACTTGAATATGAGACCATTCTGAAGCAATGAATTTTCACACAACAGTAGATATATAATGTACTCTAAAATGAATCCCATAAGGATTGGAACAATCATCCCTCAGTATTCCTACTGATTCCCACTGATCGGTTACTAGCCATCCCCTTTAATATGAATAATATATATGGATATCCCATTCAGAGTACATTGTCTTTTGGTGCTTTAAATTATATTAACTTATACAAAAGATTGCACTTCTAAACAATTCTGTGAAAAGTTCAGAATTGAATGAGATGTTGAGATCAGTTCTTACACTGTGGACTTTATAGTTGTGATATTTTTGCTATTGTCAAGTTGCTATGACATACTCATGACATCATACGAGTGTCATGCAATTGAAGAAATTTAATGGAGGTTGATTCTGACAAATTTTATTGTCAAGCGACATTTGACCTCAGCAGACCGTGAGTTCCTCTAGATCCTAAAAATATGCCTCTATGACAAAAGATTTGGCTTATTCCTACTGCCTGTAGAACTTGACCCAGACCCACGTGCTTCGGTCTCTGCTGCATGAGAAGTGGTCGTCGGGGAAACAGGTGGACGTTCCCTTGGATACCCATCTCTCTGTCGCCACCAATCAGAACGGATGTGGCGGGAAGGACATTGACAAGGAGGCCCTTGTGAGTTTTGGTTTCGTTGTCGAGCTTGAGAGTTGGTTTCCTGCAGTGTTCACTGGGATATGAAAGTGATGCTTACACTCTTTAAAGGGAATGACCAGGCAGACACTGCTATACGATGACAAAACTCGGGTTTCGGTTTGGGTTTGGCGTGTTGGAATTCAGAGCTTAGATTTGACTTTGAGCTGCAGGATGATGGCTGGAGTTATACTGAAGAAGGTCAGGAATCTGTAACTGATGGCACTTCAAACACATCTCCAGTAATTGCATTAATTAGGATTTCAAATATTATTAGAAAAGGTTTCAGGTGTTTTGAAACCGTGGATGAGAAGGGTAAGTCCCAACTATGAATTACTACTATGATTTTACATGCTTGAGTGCATTCGTTGCTGTCACTGTCTCAAACTATAAAATTTGAATAATGAGATAGTTAAACCTCAATCAGAACCAGCTCACATCACATCACAAAAGATTGTACTTTAAGGGATCAAACTTGAAGTTTTCACAAGTTTTGTTACCAACAAAATTCCTGACATTTTTAAATCATAGATTATATTGAAAAGGAAAGTTCTAAGCAGTATTAAAAAAAGCTCCTTTACATTTAACCCAATGAGGACGAGACTCGAGTATGCTCG